>NW_027042709.1:0-186902 GCF_036327395.1 Knufia obscura
TCGCAAGGTCGCAGCATATATGTTGTTTAACAGACGACTGAAATCTGCGAGAACCATCTGTTGATCGTGGAGAAACTTCTGGATCACGATGCAAAAGCTACTGTTTCAAAGCATCAATGCTAGTGGACTTGATTGAGACACTGGCTTCGCGTGCTTACATTTCTAATATCAATTCACGAGGAAAGTGCGAATAAGGAGCATGCGTCTCACCAGATGCCCTCCGCTGCTGTCCGTGATTACGTGAGAGCGCCACAAATGGCACTCTATTCAGCAAGGAGCTTCCACATGGTTGACGAGCCTCGTTCACGCACTCGCCGCAGCTTGGCACAACTACGAAACACCTGCACTGCTTCGCCTTTGTAACGAGCCAAACTCTTGTAAGGATTGCTTTCTCTACCACCACGTCGGAACGTTATGCAAAGAGCCTTCACTGACACCCTCCATGATGGTCTCAATCCTCGGTGATCCCGAGCTCCAGCTATATGATCCTGAGCAACTCACCAGTTCTCACTAGAGCCTACATTCGCTGTTCGTGGTCAAAATTTAGTGCCCGGCGCGTGCACCCATGCTGTCATTCGTAGAACCCTGTCTCGCTGCATCCTGAACAAGAGATAAAAATCAGTAGGGTTACTTTCAAAAGGTCTGCGCCACTCCCGAGACCATTGAGAAGACAAGACCACAAACTTTTGCGTTTTTGAGAATACCTTTTTCGAGGATGATCTCGATGATCTTATCTATATCGTCGCTCTCAAATTCGTCGCGGAGGTCTGCGTTTGAGGCAATCAGGAGTCCCCCTTGCGAGCCATGCCTGACTCGTGATAGGTTAGCAATTCATGCTAGTCTTTCAGATATGCATGGGAGTGACAATGATATAAGGGGGCTTGAGCAGACGGTGGATGTTACCTCCCTGGTGGGAGTAAGAATTGAATGATCGACACACAGTGCTTACTCTCGAGTTTTAAAGATCTGGAACGTCTTTACGACCCGTACCAGGGGGGTACTCTTGTCTGAATTCCACCTTTCCGCGGCCTCTGCGTTATTGACAAAGATCACGAACTCGTCATCCTTGCCCTTAAAATAGATCCTGGTCTGTGGTGCTTCACCACGAGCCATAACCGCCGTTGTGTGAATCGTTGGAAGCTTCAATTTAGCACAGTACGAGATTGGGTGAGATCAGTCTCCGTACGAGTGAAGATCAAAGAATGAGAAGTCTGGCTAGGCAGTGGTACTCCCGGTTGGGGTGTAGCTGCGCTGGTGGCTGTAAGGGTCTTACTAGTGACAGCAATGGGGAAATCCGCCTGAAACGCGTCAGATTGGTGCCCTTCAGTTGTGTTTTTCGTTCCGTCCAAGCGTAGAGCGAGACGGTGGCCTCGGCTAGAGAGAGTAAGCGAATGGTCCAAACCTCTTGACCAGTCCGAGGAACTGCTGAAGCTCCAGTTTCACATGCCGGGTCAGCCAATCGACGGTCAATTTCTCATGAAGGTTGGCGTCAACCTTGGCATGAGAGTTTTATGCCAAAGAGCCATATCTCCTCCTGGACCGTATTGAACCTTGTCCTTATTGATGTCGAATGGCATGTAACACGCAACGCCGAGCGCAAATTCTCCCGCGTTTACGAGGCAGTTTCCCCATGCATGGCTCATACTGGGTCACTCGCAACCCCAGCTCGCCGACTGGATCTAGCGCTGATGAGGTATGGACGGACACATCGTCCCGTGAGTTTCCAACAGGGGGGTGCGCAAGGGTAAGGCTTGGTCGTTGGCCGTTAACGCTCATGAACCGGGAAAAAAAAACGGGCAGGAGGATAGCAGCAAGCTTCGGTGAGTCATCTTCGGAGTATGGGGCAACCCACACCTTTTCAGTCTAGCTCTTTGAACAGCTGTTTCGTCTAACAATATTGACTTCGATACGCACGTCTACGACACACACTGACCATCTTAGGTAGATACCTGCGATGAACGATCAAGGTCTTACACATGAGGCGTTATGCACTGATGTTGTGCTTGCCGAACTGTTGTCAACAAGTGTCAAGCGTCGCTGCTCTGGACCGTATAGCCAGAGGCAAGGACGCTCGGGGCCGGTAACGAGGCAAAACTCGGGTCTTCGCAACGTTGAGGTGAGGCTGCTAGCCTGTTGTTCAGCTGGAAGTTTTGTATGGAAGCGCCATTGTCGATGCGACCTACTGATGTATTTCGCCAGGTTCTGTCGACGTAGCCATTTTCATTCCCAGGGCAGGCATACACTAGGCTATTTCCACCATTTGATCTGACGAACAGGCTTCAAGGTGGCGTATAAACTTCCAATCTCCCGTTCGGAAGCGTTGCAGGCAGTAGCTGCTTGGTCCGGGACATGGTAAAGGCTCTTCGAACCTCATTTACAATATGACCCGCTCGGGATGTTTGGAACAGGATAGGGTCAGGGTCAATTGCACGCTCTTGACGACTTGGCGAAAAACCAGAAAATCTTATCTGGGCACATACTAGAGGTGGACCAGTATTGCGTACCCATGATGCGGGAATATCCACCAACCAAATAATCGGACAGAGATGGAAGACCCCACATTATGTAACAGAAACCAACTTTGCAGTTCAGAGCTGAGATCTTGCTCGCTCGACGACCCTGATTAATTGAAGTACACCTTATACCATGTAACAGTCGCAATGCTTAGGCGTGCCAGCAAACCTTGTGAGGCACTTCTGCCTACTTGGTTCCCAAACTTGGCAAGACTCCATGCAGTAGAAAGGATAATATCTTCTAACTGGTTCATATTTTTACGAGTCTGGTTTACCAGGCTCTTGTCCCGGATACGCCTTTTACATCCCCCGAAGAAGCTAGCCATGACACAGATATTTGCGAGAAACGAACTCCGCCCGGGCATTGAGGTCAAAGGACGCCAAATTATGTATCGTTAGCTTTTCAGCAGTACGATACTCAAACATGGTTGAGAATCCGTCACAAATTCTAGGGACATGACTGTCGATTGCACTACAAACCCTTGGGAAGTGAGAAGTCGGCTTGGCTCACGAGATGGCATTCGCTCCAAGTGTGCGACGCGTTTCGCACCTCATTTGTCAGCTCATACTATTCCACTCCTCTGCTTTCATTGTCGACGACGCCTTCGGCCATCCTGCGTCGCAAGCTTCTAACTGCTTCGAACCACCTCGTAGCACCACTGCGGTCGGTGCCTTATCGGGGCTCGCGGCTTTCTACGTCGTCTGCACGTTCTTACACAACCTCAACCCTGTGCTATCGGACCGACTTGAGCCCTTTTTGGTAGCTTGTGACATTCACCTGTCGGCTGCCTTTGGTGTCAGCGGTTATATCTGTCGGCATGGGAAAGCCACACATCTGTTTGTACGACAACCCCTCCACCCGCAACACGTTCCAAATAGCCAGGAGATGCATGCTTTACACAAGACAATGCACGTGTGCACTCCGGAAGGTCGGCTCACTACGGTTTGCGATCTAGAAACCTTGAACGCAGCGATTTTCATGCTAAGTGCGGCATTCAAAATCTTCAGTCTGATGCTGGACGAAAACCAACAAGACATGAGGAGAGGCCACGGAAGCTACGAAAGACAGTATTGGACGCGCGAGAGACTCCAAGACTGGGCGGATGCAGAATTTTGAGGTGGCACGAAGAGCAGGTTCTATCTTGTCTGGACCTACCAACAGTAATGTCACCGCCACTCTTATGTGTGCATGCTTGATCTGTTGTCGTTGAGAAACAACTTCTTGGTCCTTTCCGATTTCAGGTCTCGGCCGTTAGGACCATTCATTTTGTTGAGCTTGTGCTGTACCAGTTTGAACGTTGTGTACCTCTTCGTCTGGCTCCCACACCTGGTGGGGGTCAATGACAAGAAGACATGCAGTTGTAATGAGCACGGGAGGGGACAATCATCTACATTAAAATCAGAAGTGCCCACGTATGAATAACGGCAACTGGATTCGCCCGACTTTCTCGAGAACATGGACTCCAACATGTCCTATGACTTCCCAGTGGTCGGAGCCAACATGTAAGCAACGACTTTCGCTATTCAAATAGACCAAGATCCCATAGGATTGGTCATTGTTTCCCACTTGACGATGAAGGACTGGTACGCACAGGCAGAACAAATGCAAAGAAGCTTCCAGGAGCAACATTTTGTCTGATCCATGACCAATAATAAAAACAACGATGACAACGCCCATATGAGGTCACAGTCTACGTCGAGTTCTTTTGAGAAGACATATGCATGTCTCCCTGAAGTGTGAAGTGGTCAATGTTAAACTTTTAAGTGTGATGTCCGTGCACAGAGAAAGGGAGGGGATAAGAAGTGAGACAAGATTGAATGCGTAATGATATTTCCAAACACTGTGTCAGCCCAAGTAAGAGCTTGTCGGACAAGGCTTCTGCTATTCTTATGGAGTTGTATATACGTTCTTGTGTCTATACATTTGCCCTCGTCCTGGCCGCTTTTCTCATCACCTCTGGCTGTGGGCCACTGCCCCTTGCCACCCCCTGCTCCCACCTTTTTCGACTGATCTCATAGCCTTGCGTGCTCTTCCAAGCGGACAAGATCAAGTCCACAGTTTCCTTCACACCAACCCTATTCTTCACCACTGATCTGATAGTCGGTCCTTCTTCCCTTATACTCCTCGCCTCTCGTTCCATCAGATCCACGTCAGCGCCAACCGCATCCGCCAGATCGCACTTGTTGATTACCAGAAGATCCGAACCCGTAATGCCGGGGCCGCCTTTTCGCGGGACCTTGTCACCACCCGCTACGTCAATTACATAGACAATGAAATCCGCCAGCTCTCGAGAGTAATTGGCGGCCAAGTTGTCGCCGCCCGACTCGATGAGTAACAGGTCAGCCTGGAACTTGGCATGTAGTCCCTGCAGTGCTAGCAAGTTTGCGCTGATATCTTCCCGCACCGCGGCGTGCGGACATCCACCAGTCTCAATGGCAACGATACGCTCAGGACTCAGGGCTCCATGCTTGGTCAGAAACTCGGCATCTTCGCGTGTAAAGATGTCGTTGGTGACGGCTGCAATGTTGTAATGATCTCGAAAGGCAAGGCAGAGCTCGAGCATGAGGGCTGTCTTGCCTGACCCGACGGGACCACCGATGCCGACCGTGAATGCGCGCTCGTTGAAGTCGCGGCCATCGGACAAAGGCATTTCTCGAGAAAGGTAGGAGCCGGGGCCATTGTAGATCTCGTGCGTGTGGCCGTGATCTGCGGCCGACATGAGGCCGCCATCGTGGGAGTGTGTTGCCATGATTGTAACGATGCAAAGCTGCGAGAAGTCACAATAGAGATTCACGACTGCTGCAAACCATACCGAAAAAGGAATTTGGTGTTCTGGGTCTGCTTCCGGAATTGCCAACGTTCGATACGGGTGGCAGTCTCATATCGTCTACCGCACGAAATTAGACCCTAGTAGATTAGGCTGGAGTAACCAGAAGACTAGACTGCAGAGAGAACGGCGCGAGGAGCCAAGCAGTTTTTTAGGTCGCAGATGTCCGCTTGAATGTGTCAATGTTGATGCTCTTGCCGGAGCTGTCCCAGTAACAACAGCAAAAGGATGATATCATGTGGAGACGCGTGGAACTTGATGATCGACGTCCTCAGTGTGGGTTCTGGGTGCAATGCAGGTTGCGCGCCGACCTGACACACAGACGGAGGAAACGGACAGGTGGAAATGGCATACCTACCAAGAACAGTGGAGACTTCAGCTCTTTTCAAAACCGGTTTTCTGAGATCACCAGATTGAAATTCCATGGCAAAACGCTCCTAAAAAGAAACAGGACTGCGAATTTGGAAGCAGAAGCCTTACACAAGGCGGCCCAGGCAGAAAATTAGGCTGACTCAGCGGCATAGTCTGACCAACAGCAACAAGATTTTACACTTGAGAAGTAGTGGCATCCAGGTGTACGGGGTGCAACTATGGAGAGACAAGGGCTGGTCAAGCTCATACTGTTAGTAGTCAGTAGTGGGGTCGAATATGCCAACAAAGTAAGACCACCACAACGTTGGCCTAGTTTCAAGTGGAGAATACTCTTTGTACCCCCCGCCTTAACAATGTTGGGTTCCATACCAGTTAGCTCAATCGCTTTATCTGAGAAACATCCTGATGGTTGCCTCTCTATCTTACGACTTCTCCCTTGCTTAAGACCGCATTGACATTCTTGGTAGCAGGCACAGCATGCATCTGCTACCTCGCGAGGTACCCTTTGTAACACTTCCAAGCAAGCTGGGTTGTGCTGACGACCTTCGGTAGTTAGACAAACTCGTCATCTCCCAAACTGGCGACCTCGCTCAACGGAGACTCGCAAGAGGAGTGAAGCTTAATCATGCGGAAGCTACGGTATGAATGTCTCGCTCGATCAAGCTGTATCTAAAACTGTGGTGCAGGCTTTGCTATCCCATGTCCTACACGAGGTCCGTGAACCGATATAGTTCCTGTGTGAAATTGTGTCATCCGCTAAATAGTATCTTCAGCTCATGCGTGATGGCAACCACACGGTCTCCCAGCTTATGTCGCTCGGCAAACAGGTGCTTGGACGTCGTCATGTCCTTCCCTCGGTAACTTCGACATTTACATCACTCCAGATCGAGGGCACCTTCCCAACTGGGACGCACTTGGTTACGGTTGATCAGCCGATCGGTAGCGAACACGGTAACTTGGAGAGGGCTCTTTATAGCAGCTTTCTACCTGTACCGTCGAGCAAAGTGTTTCCGGCATGGGACGAATCCGAGTACCAAGACTCGAACATGCCCGGGGCCGTGATACCAGCGAAGAAGGGAAAGATAGTGCTCAACAAAGGCAGGAACAGGATCAAACTCAAGGTGACCAACAAGGGAGATCGAGCAGTTCAGGTATGTTATCAGGCCTCAAGCGACTTAGGATCGCTCCTGATCCGATGATAGATCCAGCGCTGACCAGAATGCAAACCTTAGATTGGCTCTCATTACTCGTTCATCGAAGCCAATCCTCAACTGGCATTTGATAGAATCCGTGCGTATGGCTATCACTTAGACGTACCTTCGGGGATGTCTACACGCTTCGAACCAGGTGATATGAAAACAGTCACCCTGGTGGAGATCGCTGGCCTCCGTACCATCACAGGAGGAAGCAGCATAGCTAGTGGGCTCATTGACCCATCTCGTGTCAGCCAGATCCTCCGCAATATAGGGGAGCAAGGGTTCCAGCATGTACCGGAAGAACCTACCAACAACGAAGATGAGATAGGTCCATATGAGATGGAAAGATCAGATTATGCCTCGATGTATGGCCCTACCACAGGAGACCTGGTGCGTCTCGGAGCTACAGATCTGTGGGTCAAGGTCGAGAAAGACTTCACATCACATGGCGATGAATGTACATTCGGAGCTGGCAAGACACTCCGGGACGGCATAGGCGTCAAGAGTGGGCGAGGAGATGCTGAGTGCCTCGATATGGTGATCACCAACGCTCTGATCATTGATTGGCATGGCATTATCAAAGCTGATGTTGGGACAAAAGGGGGTTATATTGTTGGGATAGGCAAGGCTGGTAACCCGGATGTGATGGATGGCGTCGACCCTACACTCGTCATCGGCTCTAACACGGATGTCATCTCTGGCGAAGGCAAAATCATTACTGCTGGTGGCATTGACACGCACGTCCACTTGACCGCTCCCCAGCAAGCAGTCGAGGCATTGGCAACAGGAATCACGACACAGTTCGCTGGTGGGACAGGCCCTAGGTAAGCTCTCATTCTATGCCTCAATGCACGTCGTTCCTGACCTGACATCTCTTCAGCACTGCCACCCTTGCCGCCAATTGCTCGCCAGGCAAGACTCATATCCGACAAATCATGCAAGCGTGCGACCATCTCCCAATGAACTTCGGTATCCTAGGTAAAGGCAGTGACAGTGCAGAAGGGGGTCTGCACGACCAAGTGAAAGCAGGAGCTGCAGGTCTCAAGATACATGAAGACTGGGGATGCACTCCGGCCTCCATAGATACTTGTCTACGGTAAGCTTCGCTACTTCCAAATAACGAAGTCTGCTAACGCATTACTACAGAGTCTGTGATGAGCATGACATCCAATGCAATATTCACTGTGACTCTCTCAACGAGTCAGGCTTCGTCGAGCGGACAGCTGCGGCGTTCAAGGATCGCACGGTTCATGCCTACCACATTGAGGGTGCTGGTGGTGGTCATGCTCCGGACATGATATCTCTTGTTCAATGGCCCAACATCCTTCCAAGCAGTACCAGCCCGACAAAACCCTATACTATCAACACAATCGAAGAACATATCGATATGGTCATGTCCTGCCATCATTTATCCAAAAACATACCGACAGATGTTTCTTTTGCAGATAGTCGTGTACGGGCAGAGACTATCGAGGCTGAAGATGTGAGTCCTTGACAGCTAGATCTCAAGTCGAAGCCTAACGGGATCCTGGTTGCCTCAGTACAGCTTACTTACTCTGACAGGTTCTACACGATACAGGAGCTATCAGCATGATGTCTTCCGACTCACATGCTATGGGCAGGTGCGGCGAAGTGATTCTTCGTACTTGGCATACTGCCCACAAGAACAAGCTGCAGCGTGGTCAATTAGAAGGCGACAAAGGCACTGGTGCCGACAATCATCGAGTGAAGAGATACATCAGTAAGTACACGATCAATCCAGCTATCACGCAAGGTATCAGCCACGTTGTGGGAAGTGTAGAAGTTGGAAAACTGGCAGACCTCGTCATCTGGGAACCGTGGAACTTTGGTGTCAAGCCATTCCAGGTGCTCAAGAGTGGTTTGATCGGCCTGTGCGCTCATGGTATGTTCTACACAAATGAGGACGAACTCTTGAGTCATTATGACATTGTGACTAACGAACACTATAGGGTGACATTAACGCGTCGTAAGTCTTTAGCTTCTGGAACGCAGACTTTCCTGGCATCTGAGCTAGTTGCTTACTACAAGCAGTATCACTACGGTTCAGCCAATCATCTCTCGCCCTATGTACTCTGTAAGTCCTTCTCCCAAGTCTCAACCAGAACTTGATGGTTGACATTACGCACAGCCCTTGCTACCGTTTGCCAGTGTTCTGTTCGTCTCCAAAGCAGGAATTGACAGTGGTGCCGTCGCGTCATACAACCTCAAGAAACGGATAGAAGTGGTCAAGAACTGCCGTACGGTCAAGAAGCATGATATGAAGTACAATGGCGAAATGCCTGAGATGCAGGTAGATCCTGAGACTTACGTAAGTCAGATCAATACGCTGTTACCATGTTCGCCTTCATGTTGGGCGTAGCTAACACTTCTTTGATGCAGGTTGTCACCGCCGATGGCAAACAGTGCAAGGCTGAAGCAGTTTCCTCCCTGCCACTGGCACACCCATATTTCATTTACTGAGCTGCGTACTTGCATCTTTTTCTAAACGAAAAACAATGAAACGCCATCAATACGAAGAAAATAGTTGCAGAGTGGGAAAAGCTTTAGATTTTGATTGAACAAAGTCGTATTGAGGTTGGATTGCTAGCCTCCGTCGCGTGCTTAGGGTTTACTGTTGACACATAATATCATCTGTGGTCAAGCAAGTAAAATCTCCAACTCAATTCAACTGATCCTCGACAGGAGTATTGTGTAGTATCGTAGTCGCTGTTTGTGGTCCACAGAAGCATTGGATCTAGACATCCTGGGATTGCATAGTTTGTCTCTGAAAGAGAAGAGACGTGATCGTGGTGGTGGTGCCCACTATATCGGCTCTGGTGCAGTGACGAAGGAGGCTGAGGGATAATGGTTGTGGGCTGAAGAGTATTCATGCGATACGAGACGAGTTTGATTCTCAACTCGGCATACCCTGGGGCGAGATCTCCGACATCAGTGGATCGAATGCGCTCGACCATCGCATCAAACTTTACTCCAGATTTGGGCAGAAACTTTGACCAGCTGCAACCTGAGTTTAGCTCTTAGACACCCATTTCCTGGACATCAAGACTCACGATGACTCTGACACGCTCGTCCCCAGACACAGCGTAACACCTGCGGAAAGTGAATCCTCAAGATTTTTGTGTCGACTTCCGATGCCAACCATGCGTTTCACAGTAGCCGTCAACTGTTCAACAGTCGTCGCAAGTTGGCCCTCGTTGTGGCCGAAATAGTGCATCAAGCAAGGAGCAATTGCTGCGAGTGTTCCGCTGACGGATCCAAACGACCTTGACCATGATTCAGAGATGCAGCTGTATTCTTCTTCTGGAATGGGAGACTACGCACTGTCTGACTCAGTTTCGAGAAAACAACCAATAATCTGTGCCGGCGCTGGAAGGGTGCTCAGATTGCGGGGTCGTGGCCACGTCCAGAATGTGGATGGTTCTCGAAACCACTGCTCAGCATGCTCGGCGAGGAGAACGACGCGGAGATGCATACTGCGCTTTGATGGCGACCTGACTAGGGCAGTTTCCAGTCGTTTGCAACGAAGTGTCTTAAGCCTTCAGGAGCCGGTTTATTCAATTCAATCCGCTGCTCGAAGAACAAGGTGCTCAAAGCGGGTTCATCCCACATCTACGACTTCTTTCTCTGACCGGGATCCTAGGCGCTTAGTGGGTCGTGATAAAGACGGACTGCGTTACACATACAGTAATCCGATAAACGATCACTAATTCTATCGATGTTAAGATAGAGATCCAGAGGTATGTGGCACCAACAGTACATAAAGTGCATGACAATGATGGGAGAGACCGGATGCACGTTTGACAAAGTGAAGAATTGCACGTCTCCTCCATATTTTGTCCCAATTTTGTCCTGTGCCAGTGTAGGGAGATGTGTAAGTATTGACCTCCATCTGGCTTGTATCTTGCTTTATGGCATAAGACCACATCAATGTCGATATCATCAAGCGGCGGACCCTCTCCCGAGGCCGGATATTTTGGTCGTTTCGGTGGCTTCGAACACGACGAAAGCGCCTCGCTTATTGAAGAATTTGACCGCCTAGCCCTTCATCAGGGCTGGTCCTCTAAAAGCAAACGGTGCAGGCAGGAAAAGCAGAAATGTTTTGCTGAGGAGTTTCACCGACACTTCGGCAAGGACACCAACAAGTTGAGCAACTGGCAGCACTTGTGTCGGGAAGTTGGCATTGAGCCCCAGAAGTCCATCACTCAATGTAAAAGGGTATGGTCCATACGCTAGACAACGAAACTCGCTGATGTCTGATAGATGCTATCCAAGGTTGCTGTCAATATTGTCGATCTGGTCGACCATCGTCCGACCGGCTCGGCAGTTCAGCAATTCGCCTCGAAGGCCCGGCTGAGAAGGTACTCGATCACAACGGGCAAGATATTCAGCAAGAAGAACGCGAAAGAGGACGGATATCTGAGCGCCTTGTTAATCCAGATGTTCTAGGGGACGGTAGCAGATGCTGAACAGCCGACGTGCTGCAGAAAAGCAAGAGGATCTAAACATGAAGACGATTTGATCGATTTCAATCTTGCATGTCCCCAGGCCGATGGCGCCATGGGGCGAACCCGCCTTCGACCGTGTGGAAATCATCCAGGACCCCGATGAAGCACTCGGCGGGGCCAGCCAGATCATGCACAGCTCCGACCGAGTTTTCTTCACCGATGGGTCTGCCAAGATCTCCAATTTGGGTGCTGCCGTGGTAGTGATGGGCCCCTCGCTGGCACTGAGGAAAATGCAGCAAATAGACATTGGACCGGCATCTCACTGGAATATTCACCTCGCTGAACTGATCGCCATTGACTGGGCTTGATGGCAGAGACCCACCTGTGGATGAAATGTCGTCGAGACTCGATGCCGCACTCATCCAGACCGAACAGAAGCTGAGGGAAAAGACCCATACACATGACTTTATCTTGGGGTGCGGCAAAGAAGTGTTCGACCCAGGCTGAAGCCCTTTCTCCATTCCAGATTTCATCGTGTAGCTCTGGCGTTGTGAAAGGCCGATCCTCATGTGCATCTTTGACGACGGCGCTACATTTACATAACGACCCTATGTGTAATGTCTGCTTCTGCACCTCGCCGAGATCGCCTAGAGGTTTCGATTGGACCGTCGGAGCGGGCTCATCGACTGACGTCTTGGTGTGACCGTCGATAATCTGCTCCGACAGGCACGTCACCCAGGCACGATCCATCTCCACATAACTACCGCGGACCCGCCAAGGTTGCATGTCAGTTCGGAAAACATATCGGGATCTGACTCCAGCGAGATGAAGTGTTTCGATATATTCCCGCAGTGGTTAACACACTCTCAGGTTACCATGTCAGCAACAAAGAGAATATCATTTGTCTCATAGTGGGCTTCGAGTTCTGCCGTAATGGGAATACTGCAGCCTTATCCACCAGCTCCGTCAATGGAGCAATCAGCTTCGAAAAAGAAGGGAAAGTGCGACAAGTTCCGCCCAACCCACTGCGCCCCGAGCTTCAAGTCGTTTCCTTGTACCATGTCGTAGGAAGAGGTATGCGAGCGATGGGCATTACAAGAGCAATTCCCTGTTTCCTGAGATCCCACGCATCTGCGAACCCCACTTTGCGTTGAAATACCTGAGACTGAAATTCAAATATGAGTTCGATGTCCTCTCCGCATACCCTCCACCGTCTCAGAGCGGCTCGGGTCTCGCCCACATCAAACCATTTTCCTTTACACAGTGCCAACAATGCAAGGGCCGCATGATGTCCGACCTGGTTCCAGTTCGCCTCGGAGGAAAGATCCCACCTCTTCAACATCAGCTCAAGCTGGTCCTGAGCAATCTTGCAGTGAGCAGACCGATCACTGTCAACGGCGAGGTACTCGTGGGGCTGACACACTCCGAGATCTGAATGCTGATAGCCGGGGATGGACTTCTGGAACTCTTGGACTTTGAATGCCATCTCGTCCGCTGGCCGAATGATCAGCCATTTGTCTTCGTACAACGATATCGCATGGTCGACGATGGATAGAGTCTTGAGATCTCCTTCCACCTTGATGCGCTTGTTCGATGGCCCCGGCATATCGCGGTGCAGCAATTTCGTTGGCTCGAAGACGGCAGACGAACCCCCTGGCATTGTGCAGGGCTCGATGCTATGCGGGAGTGCTGCGACGTCCGTGCGCTGGGGAAAGATCGTCGGTGTGAGCACTATATTGACTTTTGGCACTTAGAACAAATTGCACTTTGCTAACTCAGTCTCGACGGTTTTGTACGTGAGATGGGAGAACGAACGTCCAATACCCATTGCACTTAGGCTTCCACTCACAGACTTGCTCCCGCCGACATTCACAACAATAACGGAATGGTGAGCGGCATTGGCCGCACGCAACTTTTGTGTCCTTCTCGACTCCGGCAGTCCCCTGACGAGAACACACAGTTCAGAGGACTGGAACTCGGCACCAAACCGGATAGTACCTTACTCCTGTACTGCGCGCCTGTGAGACCATGGCCGTACTGTCTGCAGACTCGGTTGAAAGGAACATGTTATATGGCGGTCTGTGGCAACATTGGACGCGGTCTTGACCTGTGACACATTGCTAGAGCAGTGAGCGCGCCAACCAATCACACAGGCTAGTGTTTGGCTTCCACTCACGCGATAACTCAGGTGGCAGGCAGGAAGGGTAGGCAGGGTCCTCCACTACTTAAAAGCCAGTCGTATCCTCATGATCTTGCGTAGTGTTCATCACGTCTGAAGCATCACCTCCAGTCATGGATCGAGAGAAGCGCCTTCAAGCGGTCGAAAGCAGCATAGCATATAAGCAGCGTGAGCTTCTCTGTAAATGTGTGACAGAACACTTGCACACAGACTCGGGGGCCGATCAACAAATCGAGCCGGAGCATGAAGACATCATCGCACATGATAAGCCTCTCTACGAATATGCTTTAAAGCAATTACGCACAGACACGGGTGCCCATCAAGAAGTCGAGCCGGAGCGAGCAGGCATTATCGTACATGAGCGGAGCGAGCGTCTTTACGAACCCGTCCACATGGACTTTGATCACTCCTTTGCCGCAAGAGCCTGGCGCCTAGGACATGACGGTCCAGTATCTAGCAGAGGGAACGGAAGGTACGATATGCTCGTGACTTCCGCGAATCGAAGTGCTTACACCTGACTAGATACCAGCAAAGAGCACGCGCGCATTACGAGCCAGAAGATAGGAAGCAGCCTTCCACCTTGAAAATGGGAGAAGTGCGGGAAAGCATCGACGCAGTGCTCGCAGCGGCCGCAGAGAGAGAAGATTTGGAAAGGCGATCACCAGCCTGCCGAGTTCGCCGCTAGCCCACCCATCTGATGTCGGGTGTCTAGCTAGTAGTGGAGATACGTGCCTAAAGGCGTTGTTTCGCCGAAGATTCACAATCGGCTACGACGCGTGCAAAGCAGATAGCAGCAACGTGCCTGATGAGCCCAGCCACTCCTGTCAACCCGTGCACATTCCCAGCCATCTCAACAGCATGTGTTCATCTCAGCCTGAAACTTTGCGTGGCGCGTTGTTTTCCTTCACAGTTACCACGTCAGCGTCGATCCGAGAACCTCCGTTGACAGCCTCTTGTTTCTCTTGATCAGGGGAACGCGTCGAAAACCACTCCACTAAGTCTACCTCATGCTCGGCCTGAATGTTACGCGTCAAACCAGTTGCGTGTTTCTCCAGCAAGGCACGAAAAGTGTACAAAAGACAACATTGCATCCTAGCAGTCTGCTTCACTTCTCGCCATCATACTCCGACGCAGGAGACAGCAATCTAGCACCATCAACTTCCTGGACAAACCCCGGTGACGGGCCTTGCTATCAACCATGTCCAACCAAGAGGGACCGTGGACGGTTCCAACTTGCTCCACTGAGCCACTGCATAGATTACTCGACTTCGATCGTTACCAATTGCGTTACGAAGAGGACTGTGTGCCTGTTCACGTAGCTCTTCACGACACGACTACCTCTCTACGACACTCTCCCCACAACGAATACTCCCTGTATCTTCACGGTTGTTATCAGACCATCGCAGCGAGATTCCTGCTTACGATCGAGAAGACGAGCGATCTTCACCAACAGCTGGTGTGCACTTCATATAGCATACACACTCAGGGCTATTGGAAGACCTTACTCAGCCTCAATCGATCATACAACGACGGTGTCTTGAGCGACTATGACATTAACGTTGATTATGTCTACCTCATGGTTCGTGGACTCTCGTGCCTTCCAGTACCGTGGTTCTACATGACGCCCAATCATCCGTTGCTTGCCAACCTCACCCATCCTCCTGCTCGGCTGAGCTTGCCCATGTCGCCGGATACGTCAAAGGCTCTGGTAGCTATCGAGATCAACAACGGAACAGCGTATGAAGAGAACAACAAAGATGAAGGTGGCGCAAGCGGTGAAAGTGATGAAGAAGGACGATATGAAGACGAAGGTAGTGCAAGCAGTTCGGCTTGAGAGGCGTATGGTCACAACGAGTGGAACAATCACTTTATCGTATGTAACTCATGCCCTTGTTCAAGACAGGAAGGAATGCTATATAGCGAACGATTTGCGCGTGCCTGAAGCTCATTACGGGGTTCCTCCTCTGCCAAACATTGAAATGGGGAACTTCTTGACCCGACCAGAGGTGTTTTTCCAAGGTACAAGGTAAGAACGAAGCGACGTAGGTGGGAAGTCTTGTACAAAGTGCGAAGCGTCTGTACCCGTTCTCAACATAGATAAGCTACCATCAGAATCCTTGATGACGATAGAGTTCCGTGCTCCTGTTCCGTCCGCCAGTGAGTGCTCAAGTCGCTAGAACCAACTTACCAGTACTGGGAAGAGCGTCGCGGCCGTTGCATTGGCCATATTATCAATCTCGCAGCGCGAGAGATCTGATCTTTGGTACCGACGTCGACGCATTCTATGACCAAGTTGTCGGCCAGACGAATGCTCAACTCAAACGCAGTAAAGAGTCAATGCGACGTGTCCAGGACGTCTGGGGATCTCGTGGAGCGATTGGAAAGCTACACAACCTCATCAAGGCCATTCTCATTGGTCCACAGAGGCAGGAGGCGTTGAAGAAGATAATGACGGGCAACAACGAGGTCGATAATAAGTCATTTGCTGGTGGGATGAATAAAATCGCAAGAATGCGTGGTGTTGCATTTTGGTGGATGCCGCCGCATTCAGGCATCAATTACCCGAATAAGCTTAGCATGGTACAGGGCTAGGCCTATCTGGGTAAGGCCTCTCCATGTTTGCACTGTTTGGCTAACTCTTTTTCCTTACCTTACAGGGCTGCAATCCATCCAAGAAAATGACACCAGATGGTTATCACACTATTCTTCTATTGAACGAGCTATTCTGATTAGGCCACGACTGGAAACCTTCTCCACTATCTACTGCGAGATCTACCAGCTCGAACCTCTCGGATCCGACGACTGGGCGACTCTTGAGCAGCTGGTGACAGTACTTCTGAGACTAGCGAGGTCGATGTGCTTAACTGGTGGCAACAATTTGAGCCCGTTGGGCTGCGATCAATGGCTATAGATATCATCCCATGCCCAGCAATGTCAGCCGAGATTGAGCGAGTCTTCTCCTCCACCAAGAGGCTGTTTACACCTGATCGGAATGCCCTCACCACCGAGTCGCTGGAGAAGTTCGAATGGCTGCGGAACTGGTGGCGAAGTGATATAATAATGCAGAGGCACGACGATGGTACACCACAAGAGATAGAAGGCAGCGACAGTGGCGACGAGGCAGGTGACGACGAGGTCTTGGCGCAATAGTGCTATTGTAGCGCTACACTACACCACAAGCCGTCCACGCCGTAGCGCTATTTGTATTGTAGCGCTATTGGCCAGCGCTGCTTTTCAGAGTCCTCTTGATCAAGAAACTGACGGTCAATCCAAAAGCTCTTCAAGTGATGATTTCGTACATAGTGAACAGCGCGGCGTATGATTGTATCCCGGACGACGCTGGCACATTCTTCACCATCAAGCCTCCTGATTCGAAAGCTCCCACATTTGCCGGATTCATATGGTGCAGGATGCCAGGGATAGGAGATGGTAAGATACTGGAAGTGCTGCTCATCGAACATGTTTGCCCCTACCTCATGTAGGACGAAGCATTTGGCCATGTGCTTCCCAAAACTTCTCGCCGTGGCTGATATTGGTGTTTTGTCTGTAGAAAAACATACAGGGCTTGTTATTCAGCTGGACAACTTGAGTTTGGCTCGTTCAAAGTCTTGAGCCTCGAACATTTGCTCGACCAACGAGCGTCTTCGACATATTCGATGGGGCGAAAAGTCCTTGACATCGTTCAACATAATGCCTCTACACATAAGTAGCTTCCTCAAATTCTCACAAGAACGCCTTTCAGCTCGCTTTCACATCTGTAAAATCCTAAGCTCCAATCTGCATTCTCATTGGCACCAACATGAGATTGTTATAGCAAGCCTTTTCTGGTACCCAGTCACCAGCAGCTAATGTTCTCATGCCTCGCACGACCGAGTGCAGAAGATAGATGCGTCTCATAGCCCTTTGTCTTAACGACAGCAGTTCTGGTTGAAATCATGCTCAATGGCTGGGTGGAAGTGTTGTCATCTTGCAAAAGTCTTGGTTCAAACCCGTACCAGCAACTACGAAATCTGAGCGACCTGTAGTCGGCCTTTTGGTTGCCGTCCTTGCCTATGCCTATTAGGAGCTCTGCTGCACTTACGGCGAGCTAAGACAACCCGACTGGTACTGCAGGACTTCCAGAAGCAATGTTACTTCTAATATTAGCCATAGTAGCACATGTTACATGTTGAGATTGTTCCTTTTGAACACTCTATACTCATGCTGTTTACGAACCTTTTCCACAGGTAGCGCCGCTGCTGGAGTTTGATGGGTCCTATGCCCACAACGCCCTTGCACCTGTCTCGACCTACGTCGACCGGGCCAACCTGCGATCACAATTCGGAGGAGCAACTGCATATGTAACAGCATCGTCGATGCTGACCAGAAAACACGGACGCTCGTCGTGCAGGGGATCGGAAGAGCAGGAAAGACTAAGCTCGTCCTGGACTACATCCAACGGCATCGACATAATTTCTCGGCCCTGTTTTGGATCGAAGCCGGCAGTCGCGAGTCGATGGAGCACCCAAGTCTACATCCTGCTGTACAACCTGCACTTGGAAGCGGCCCAAGGCGCCATACAGGCGCACCATGCGGTGCCAGCGATCAAGCGATGGTTCTGGGAAGAGGTGGTCGTTTGTGATGACGCTCGATCAGTAACCCGAACGATCGCTCCTACACCGACCTGCGTCGGTTCTTGCCGGATGATCCCCCGCCATCCGGACCATCATCATTGCGCTGTAGCAGTTCAAGGCCGACTTCCGTTAGTGTTTCCAATTTCCACCAATATCAGGAACACCACAGCAACGAGATAGATGGCTACTGTGAACAAACGAGGGGCTGCCGGCCTGCTGTAAAATGCGGCTTCATCGTTGCGTGTGTCTTCCAAGGTCGCTCTATTTCCGGTCCGAGGCTCTTCCTCCGCCTTCTTCCTCCTGCTGAATAAGCCCATATTAGCTGCTTGTAGCTCGACGTGTATGAAGTTCGGAACGGCTAGACGGCCACAGGAACTATCTACGTTTAGTGGGCATAATCATCCCATGCGTTGTGCTTGTGAACAATGCAGATTTCTGAACCCTTACCGTTATGGAGGCTGTAATTAACGACTTATTGCCGGCATTACCTTCGAGCCCCGCACAACTGTGAACATCCTGTAACAGCTCATCCGTTCGCTACGTTTAGATTGACCCTATTTGCTCCCTACACAGTAGATATCACCTGCTGGGGCTTGGGAAAAGGTTGTCGACAGGGGTTTGGTGAATTACTGAAATTACTGAGTAACGTCATTTTTTGACGTCATGCATACACTTTGACTGTTGCCAAAGCTTTGCTCTAACACCTAAAAAGGGTCCGGTCCGTACCAAGCGGAACAAGCCTTGACAACCCGTACCCTCGTCGAGTACATCGAAGATGATATATTTGCGATCTACAAGCGTGAATGTGCTGCGAAAGCATGAGTCCTATAGGATTCTCGGATTGTTCGAGAGCCTGAAAACAATCTGGCAATGGTGAAGCAGATTAAAATCAGCCCCGAGTGGACAACCGCTGCCTGGTATCTCAAGAAAACCTCCACATTGTACTAAGCGTAAAGCTACACTTCAGTCTCACACTAAAAGTCGTTCATTGTCACTCGAGAACAATGTTCGTCTCGTTATGGCGTACACCTAGCACCGAGGATTATTAAGAGGGTCCTGTTCTCGCTCATCCCTACGCTTCTCAGGAACAGCAATTGGTATTGTAAAATCTTGGTACTCGCGACCTCTTGCTAAAAGGATGGTCCTATCCATCCTCCGCATACTTGCCAAAATCTGTAGCCATATCTATAGTTGGGATCACGATAATCTGTCCATGTTGTTTACTGACAAAGACGAATTAAAGGCCCCCGCTATCACGGCAACCAGCTTTGTGCACACGCCTGTGGCAAAGATGTATATACGTGAGTTACGAACGGACTCCGAGATATGTAGTCTCACGTACAAGATCTACAGTGTTGGCCAATAGTACCACAACTTTTGTAGTTTTATACTACAAGCTGTAATATTAGTGACTGTCGGCCTGTCGAACGCAGCTGCGCGCAGTAATCCGCTTTCGCACCACAATCGAGATCCGATAGGCCAAAATCGTATGAATTGGTAACTTCGATTTGGCGCTCTTGAGCTGCGACAAAGGGCTCTGGATGTTCTGTAGACACCAGCAATGTCGGCGGAGGCTGGACGCGTCCTTTCCTCATCCAAGGAGCTTTTTGCACCTGAATGTAACAAGCCGACAGCCGAATCACTTGGACTGTACGAGATATTGTGCAGTTAGTAGCGGGGCGAAATTATTGTAGAAAGAACGGCTGACGGCAAGGCTATATATGAAACGCCTGAGAACACGCCTCAAGTTTAGCGTCGAAACCCCGAGCGAGCTATCATTCTGGAATTTTCTTGCTAGGGAAATGGCGTCATTTTTCCGCAAGTGGAACACCTAATCCCGGCATATATCTGAATGACAATCCGTCTGCTTTTCTCCGACTGCTTAGCTTAGGCGCTTGTTGGACGGCTTTTTACACACAGCAGATCTGATTGGCTTGCATGCCGCCATGAGCATGACTGCAGGGTGTACGGCCTAATTTGGCAATGTCATATGGGCTCGCAGGCATGATCGAGGAACTCAAGGTTGTTTGTGTTAGGCCTAATCTTAGAAACATTTCCATCTGATTCTATGAAGGCTTCTGCGGTTCAGCAACCCTTCAGAACGCAATTCAGCTTCAAGACAATCAGCTCAAATTCGAGAGAACAGGCGAGCCCACGGTGAAATAGATTCTTATTGCACTGATTCAACGACGCCAGCTCTGCGCATACCGTGATCGCTGGTAGGAGAGCGTCGCCTTGCAGCATCGTTACCGCGTGGCTGAGTCAGCAAATCTAGTTGGGTCCACGAGATCGGACGATTGTTGCTGTAAGCTCGCGAGCTATCACTCCGATGATCACAAGCGATATTACATGATGTTGCTTATGCATGTCTTGCTGTGTCCGCCCTGTGTCATTGTCATCTTGGAAAAGGAATTGACCGCGGTCGCCACGTGTGCCTGTGTGATTTCAACGGACATGGCCGCAGTAAGACATTTTAGAAAGGCACAGCGGCAAAACAGTATATGAGTGACATCGCTTGGAAAAGGTTGGCTGTATTCCTTCCGCAGATTCTCAAGAAGGACACGCGTTTGCAGAATCGAGGAGAAGGAAACGATTATGCTGAGCAGCACAGACGCCCTTCAAAAGACCCAAGCACATGTCATGGCATACGGCATGGGTCTATATGCGCTACTGTGCGCTCTTGCATTATGTATAAGGCTGTTTTGGACGGGATATCAGTCTTACAGACGCCTGCGGCATGTTCCTGGTTCAACAAGCTACGCGCTGACAAGATTTCGGCTTGCCTATGATGGTTGGCATGCCCGTTCTGTTCACTCGATTCAAGCCTTACACCAGCAATTCGGACCTATCGCTCGCGTTGGTCCCAATCAGGTATCATTCAATAGCCTGTCAGCACTACGTACAATCTATGGCGCCGGCAGTGGCTTCGAACGGACCTCGTTCTACAGGATGTTCGATGCCTATGGGACACCGAATATGTTCACCTTTGCTTCAGGTGTCGAGCATCGTAACAGAAAAAAGCTAGTCAGCCACATGTACTCGAACCAAACGCTCATGGAGCGACAATCTGTCGAAATGGTCAAAAGGAAGGTCCAGGCATTTCTGACCATGCTGAAAGCAGAGTCCGACTCCGCCAGTGAGATTTTCACCACTTTGCACTATTTCTCCTTCGATGCTATCAGCGAATTTGTCTTTGGGACAAAGTATGGAGGGACGAATGCTTTGAGCGGCAACACAGCTGACAGGAGATTGATCAATGACATTCTTGATCCAGCCAGGCGACGACTAGCCTGGTTTGGTATTCATTTTCCCGCTTATACCAAATGGGTCACCACAAGAACCGGACTTGTCGGCAAGATGGTTGACGGATTAGGACTTCTTCCCATGAACAAACCTTTCACATACTCTGGCATTCGCAGGCATGCTCTTCAAGCTTTTTACCAGCACAAGAACGCCATTGAGGGTGGAGAGAAAGTGGCCGAGGACACCACCGTGATAGGACGTTTATTCCAGGTTCGCGAAAAGCACAGGCTGTCGGACATGGACATTGCTTCGGAATGCGCCGATCATTTACTGGCTGGTATTGACACTACCGCAGACTCGCTCATGTTTTTGATCTGGGCTCTTTCTTTACCGCAGCATGAAAGATATCAAAACCAGCTGCGAAAAGAGCTTTTGAATTCACAAGTCGATGAAGCAGGGTGGCTATATCCTAGGCACCTAAGCCAGCTCCCTTGGCTCACTGCGATTCTCAGGGAGTCTTTGAGGCTCTACACCCCTCTGCCTGCCTTCGAGGAACGTAGCGCTCCGGTTGATACGGTTATCGATGGCTTCACTATACCTGCTGACACAGTCGTTGGCATGTCGCCATACTGTATGCACAGAGAAGAGTCGGTCTTCCCTGAGCCACGTGTCTTCAAGCCTGAGAGATGGCTGGCCGATGACGGCACCCTTCTACCCGAGTCTGCACCTCAAAATAAGTGGTTTTGGGCGTTCTCCAACGGAGCGCGCATGTGCATCGGTATGTATTTAGCCAATGCGGAGATGCTCATGCTGCTTGCCGCTTTATACCGTCAGTACACCACCGTCGCACGATACCCAGATACGACACCCGGCATTACTAGCAGGTACGAGATTTTTTGCGACGAGTCCATGAGTAAAATGACAGAGCATGAATGTTGGATAGATTTCCAGAGACTTTCAGGATAGGAATGTACATTGAGAAACGTTGTCCGAAAGATCCAGTCCGACGATGAGTCGTCGCAGAGTCTGTAGATAGTCACCACCCTTCATGCACAATAACACCTCACAAATGCCCGCAAGCGGTCATACCGACCAAACACCTGTCAGACCTCACCACGATTTTTTCGTGAGTCACCTACCTATAGCGGATGAAATAAGGAAAGCTAGGAATTCAAGATAACTCCACCTATAGGGATTTGCACCAATATAGATTTGCAACACCACGTCTAATACTGCTATTGTAATTGTCCTCTCTCGTCACCTACCACCAATTGCTCGTAGCCGTTCAACAACCATCAGAAAGGGCTCGGTAGACGTAGGAGGATATGTAGGGGTAGGTGTTGAGGGCCTCCCTGCCCTGGTTGGCCCTCTCGTCGTCGTCGGAGGCAACTGCGCCTTGTCATAGGCCTTCTTGATATTGTCGATATTTGCGAAGGTCTTATTGAGATCGACTGGTCCCTGTTTCTTGGATCTTGCAGCGTGGTCATCTGAGAGGCGTTTATATGTGGTAGTTTGACGCTGGGCCTCCGCAAGGCGAAATTGCAGCCGGTCTATTGTGCGACCTGTCTTGGCGAATAACTCTCGTATCTTATAATCGAGTGGTGTAAGGGTATGAAGAGTGGTAACGGCCTGATTTAGCTCCCTGTGGTTGGTAGGTGTACGCTGAACCTCAGTAGATGTTGTTATCACCTGTAGGCTTTGCTGCTCGCTGTTGCTGGCTTCTTGAAGGATGAAGGGCGAGGATAATACCTTATTGGGGGTTGTAGGGCACTATCCCTGCTGATTGAAAGCCAGATTTGATATTCCTCGTAGTTATAGCAGCGTCTCTTGCAGATTGGTAGTATTCTAGGAACCGTTGCTTCTTTACTGGCGCAGTATCATCTAGTTGACTGTGAAGGTTGACCACAGCTCGATAACTGCGTTTGAGGGACGAGAATACGCATAGATCGAGTGGTTGAAGAATATGCGATGCGTGTGCGATAAGGTAGTAAGGTATTATCTTATTCTGATGACATTTCCACATAAATTCGGTGGTACAGTGACTGCGATGGCCATCTAAGATTAAAAAACGGTATTCGCGGTTATCGAGGTCGGTCGTAGTCTGAGGTATAAATATCTCGCGGAGCCACTGTAATCCGAGGTCGTTGGTAGTATAGGCATTGTCTGAGGATGTATAGTACCAATCTGGGGTCTTATGAGGAAGAAACCACTGCTGTTGGACGCTTTTCCCTTTGAATATAACCAACGGGACGAGGGCCTTGCCTATTGCGCTAATACACTCGACAACGGACACCCATTCTCTCTATTCAGGTCTCGAGACATAAGATCGCTTCGAAAGACTGGATCCAACGATAGTTTGGTTTGTGCAAGGCCCAAGGACGTTACCCGTTTCGTCCATATTATAAATATGCTTGGTTTTGATCTTGTAGATAGTAAGTAGCGAGAGGAGGATAATATACCACTGGGAAACGTTCGAAGAATAGAGGTCATGAACTCTTTGGCTAGCTATTGAAACACCCTTCTTGGTATGCAAGTCAGGGTGTGGTTTTATGAAGTTCCTTGCCCATAGCTTTCCAAGCTTTCCATCACCACCAGAGGCCTTGTGGACAATCGAGGCCATATCTTGTAGTTGACGATGGTTAAACGCGTGTCCTGCTCGCTCGGCTTCGAGTAGCCACTTGGCTAGCATATCCTCTTGTGTCGGACTGAGTTTCTGTTGGTTGGAATGACCAGCGACGCGACTTCGTTGGCCACGTCTTCGTCGTGATAAGGTGGTATGATCGAGGTTGTAGGCGGCTGCGCAGGCTCGGAGGGAGGAATAGCGACCGGTATCGAGGTCTTTGAGGGCCTGGCTAATGATATATTCGTTATCCATTGCGTTGATGATGAGTTGGTTGAGTAATAAGTCGTCGCAGTTGTAAGAGTAGTTTGGAACGCGGTGGTGCAAATCTATATTGGTGCAAATCCCTATAGGTGGGGTTACAAGGGCGAAGGGGGTGCTGTTGCCGGAGGAGCAAAGCCTATGGGATGGTATACGAAGTAAGGAAGGGTATCGGCTGAACACAGCAAGCCTGTTTCTGCTCCAGTTAGCGGCATAGATTCCTTGTGGAAAAGAAGCTCCTTGCAAGACGCTCTTCCGTGTATCTTCTCTTTGCCTCTTTCGCTCGTCTGCGGGCATAGGTGGGCTTGACCGTCCTGGTTCCCTGGCTTTGCCTGGTCGGAGTATTTCGTGGTGCTATGGTCCCTTGGGAATGCCGCAGACATGAAACGCCTATGGTGATCTATTTCTCGACTTATTGCAAGATGAAATAGCTTCATGACTTTCAGGGGACGTGCACTGCCTTTACGACAAAGGCTTAACAAGATGCTTCTTTGTCCTTGCCTTTTCGTTATGTTGCTCGGCTCACCATTTCAGCATCACCCTTGTCCGTCTTCCGACAAGCGAGACACCATCATGCTTCTCACGACTACTCCAGCACGAGTCGAAAGCATTTTGCATGACAGGCCTCAGAGCAGCCCAACGTCATTTGAGCACTGGATCATACCCACATCGACAGCAACAAGCAAAAGCAGCCTTCACGCCTCGAGCTTCAGCACCTCTCATGCCACAAGACCCGGTGTGAGTGCATTTGCACTCCTTGCTTTCGAAGGGGGCCCGCCATCAACACAGGACGGTCCACCATTTTGCGAATGGATTGGGAGATCGGCCACCTCGTGAACGTCGGAAATCAGGGGCTACCGTCTCATATAGCTGACAGTTAACGACGCCCCTACGGTAAGGCGCTGCTGCACCAGCATGTGGTTCCTCAGTGTCCTCACCGTGGCGGTGGCCATATCATGGTTCTCTGGTCCCAGGTAGGCGTCCCTTGCGTTTCCCCACGTCACTGGCTGGCCAATGGCCACGTACAGGTCGTCCATCTCATCGTCATCGGCTAGATACTCTTTTCTGGACGATTGTGATACTCTTTGGGGAATAGCGTCCGAGACCGAGGTTAGTCGCAACAATGCCGACTTGCTCGGCAACAGTACCATCAATGGTTCCTCGCTGAGCTCAGTGACCCCAAACATATCTGCGGCAGTGATCGCGTCATCTGGTCTAGGCACGACATCATGCTTTGTTCAGATATAGCTCCATAGAATAGGTGTATTTTTCGCCTAAATAGCGGTCTGCGGCCTGGTCTTGTCGGTTTTGATTTCTTGCGGATTTGTAGTGTTGTAGTTTTGAAGTAATCTCTTCCTCGTGGCTAATATGAGTGATAAAGCCTTCGTGCTAACTCGTCGTGGGAAGCGCCTGCTGAGATGCGTCATGACGGGGAGCTTTATCGTCGTCAAGATCTCGTTAGAGAGGGATTCATCAAAGAAGAGTTCGCTGTGGTGGGTGTATGGAGTGAGGTATTGCCGCCTCCCACATAAGGATGTAATTGCTGGCTAGATGTGCGGATACTGAGGGCTGTCACACATTTATTGTTGCAACGAGGCAAAGCGCTGCGACAGCACAGAAGTACGTCGAAAATAGCCATCTATGCGAGAGGGAGAAGATAACCGATATTGAGGCCGATAGTACTATAACAGTCAGTCAGAGGTCGCAGAAAGCAGCTGGTCGGCGACTGCATTGGCCTTCCGATCACTGGTACATACTACCAATCTACAGAAGATCCAGAAGCAGCTTGTACGCTTATTTATTAACCAGCAAATAGCTTTCCACGAGGTCGACTCGAAGGAATAGAGGGAGTTTATAAAGCTGTTGAATCCAGCAATGGATGTCGCTTGTTCTTGCGGGTCGTTGCGACGCTGGGCTCGAGAAGAGTTTGATCATGAAAAGACTGCTGTCAAGACGTTATCGTACCAGTCGGAGTCGAAGGTTCATCTCTCTTTTGGTGTGTAGACGTTGCCCAATAAGTACGCTGTTTTTGCTGTGGTTGGTCATTTTGTACAGCGATTCGACGTACAGGGCAAGGCGAGGTATCGCAATAAGGCCATCTTGCTCGGTTTGAAGAGGATGAAGGATAAGCACGGTGCTGTTGAGGTGGCTGACAAGATTGTCAAGCTCGTTCTTGACTATGGGATTGGTCAGCAACAACTTGGTTGTTTCCAGAGCGATAACCCAGCATACAATGACAACACTATTCGAGACGTTTTGCAGCGAATTGACCCGTTAGAAGACGACTGGATCACTCGTCGAGCTCGCCATCTTGGTCGTATTTTCAATATTGCTGCGAGGGACTTTTTATTAAGGTCAAGACGTTGACGCCTTCGAATTTGTGGTTGCGGGCACAGCCAGGGCTCGATTCAACAAGACTGCAATGACGAACGCAAGGGCGCGATTGGAAAGTTGCATAACGTTGTCGCATACATCAGAGGAAGCGTTCAGCGTACAGAGGTATTCAGAAAGATAACGATTGATAACAAGAACGTTGCAGCTTGGAGATTGATGCACGTGCAGATGACTAAACGCGACGGCATCATCACTCTGATTGGTCGAGAATTTATCTTGAGGCCGGACGGTGTGCGGAGTTTGAGCTGAAAGTAGGAAAGCTCCGTTGAGCTAGTCCCCCTTCGGGTAGGTGCAGCGAATAATCAAGAATTTCCCCTCTTGCAACACCAGGAACTGACTCATGAATACACAGATCTTGAAGCACTACAAGATAATGAAACGCGCTGGTCATCGCATCACGCACAAATCAAGTGCGCCCAATGTATACGCCAGCGAGGTCTTCTGCTTCCAATTCAAGGACCAAATCAAGGCCGATACGCTCACAGACGCAGACTGGGACGAACTTAGCGAGATCGAGCTTGCCCTCCAATCTTTCGCCGATACTACCATCGACCTCCAAAGCAACGCAACTGACGGGCGTCATGGCTCTGTCCGAGAGTGGCTACCTACATGAGAATACCTCCTCAAGCACACGAAGGAAGGTCTTGTCGAGGCGCAAGCAAAGCACGGGCCAAAACACCCAATTGCTGTTTGTTGGCAGAATTGCTGGCAAAAGCCTGACAAATGGCGGCATACAACCGACGACGCGCAGACCGTTTATGCAGCAGCGACACTACTCGCTCCACGCGGTCGGAAGGCCTACTTTGATCAGAAGTGGGATGGGCCATCATTTGGCAAAGACGCGATGATCAAGAAGGTCCGTCAATACTGGAAGAAGCACTACAATGACAAGCTATTCACAGTCGACAAGCCGAAGCCAGTAATAAGGATATCACCACTAGAGATTCAGCTTGGTAATAGGAGTGGGCATTCAACAACCACTCATCATAGCGATGCATTCATGGAATATATTCATCAGCCAACAACTGGCAACGTCGACGTACTTAACTGGTGGGCAGAGTACGGTCCTATCGAGCTACAGCGAATAGCCTTCGATATACTGTCAATACCAGCAATGTCAGCAGAGGTAGAACGGGTCCTCTCCTCTACAAAACGCACCCTGACTCCGGACCGTAATGCCCTCACAATCGAGTCACTCGAGATCATCGAACTACTATGGTGGCGAGGTGATATTGTACTACAAAAGAGTGATAGCGGTGAGGTAGAGGAGGAAAAAAGCGTTTAACAGCAGTAAACTACAACACCATGAATTGTCTATACCAGTCACGTGCACAGCTTCACAGCGCTGCGCAGCTGGCCAACGCTGCTCTGATCAAGTCGTTAGCGTACTTGGCGGAACCCGTCGACATTCATGAGCTTAATAATGCCTTCACCATGGACTTCATAACAGCTTATCAATTCGGCATATCGCGATCCAGAAATTTCACAGAGAATGTTGATGTCAGGAGAAAGTACTTAGATCTCTATCATCCAAGACGAAATTGGCAGTTCGTTTCCTCGGAGATTTCGCCCATGGTTCGCACATGTCTGCGACGTATTGGTATACCACTGTACCCCTCTTTCATCCGCAAAGCTAGCGCATGGCTCGAAACATGGCCCACAAACATGTGCGAGGCAGCAGATGAATGTCTCCAATCCTCCTCCGAGGACCTATATGAAGGCGATAAGCCGTTAGTTTTCAAACAATACAAAATGGGTCTGCTGTCTCTTCGGCAAAAAGACCCCGCCGCAGGTACGGAACTCCATCCGCACCTCGATGAGGGCATGAACTTCACAACGAACTCAAAAGCCGGAGGCTCGACGATTGTGGACGACCATACTACATTGTTAGAAGTATACTCTGAAATGGTTGACCAACTCGCGGCGGGCCACGAAACCTCCGCCATAACTCTGACGTATCTCTACTATGAGCTCATCAAACACCCGCACTTACAGGACCGATTGTGTGAAGAACTCGCTACGCTACAGCCTCAGATCAGGTGGTCTTCAAAAGATCCACTCAAGCTTCCCGCCGCGAAAGATATTGACGCGCTCCCCTTCCTCCAGGCTGTTGTAATGGAAGTGCTCCGCCTTCACGCTCCAATTCCTGGCATGCAGCCACGTGTAACACCCACCACGCCAGGTGGTGTGAGTCTCGGGCCTCTAAGCACACCGCATCACTATGCTGCCTTACCCGGCAATATTCGGGTGTCAGCAATGGCATACGCTCTCCATAAGAGCCCCGAGATCTTTCCCGCTCCAGCAACGTTCAATCCGGATCGGTGGCTCAGCTCCTCCGAGGAGCAGCTGGCAGAGATGCAGCGCCATTTCTGGGCTTTTCGCAGTGGTGGACGGATGTGCATCGGAAGACACCTGGCAATGCAAGAGATTAAGCTCACTGCTGCGGCAGTGTTCACGAACTTCAAAATGGAGATTGTGAAGGGAGGCGACATGGGCATCGAGGAAGTAGACGCCTATACGACAAGACCAAAGAGTGGAAAGTTAGTTCGATCTTACTGAATTTTCCCTTACCGAAGGCTACGAAACCACCATAACCGTCAATGTCGTGTCCACGTTTTTCCTCGCCACACTCCTGGTACCGGTTCTTCGCTTGTCTGCACAGAAATACAAGATAACACCCCACATTGCTGTTGTCGGATCAGCAGTGCACTTCTGGGCCGATCCTAAAGAACTCACCACTCCACCGACTGGCGAGATTCTGTCCTCTATCTCCGATCCGGAAAAAACAAATATGAAATCCCGCTACAACCTATCCAAACTCCCCGTGATGCTCCTCGTCCGTCACCTCTCTTCTCTACTTTCCGCATCCGCTCAAGCAGACCCAATAACCAAAAGCCTCGTGGTCATCAACAACGTAGCGCCAGGCCTCTGCGTGACGAACTTGTTTCGCGAACAAACTCGTCTCGCGGACGCGCCATTGAGAGTGGCCTTGAAAGTGATTGGTCGCTCGAGTGAAGAGGGTGCGAGGACGCTAGTGCACGGAGCCACGGCGGGACGGGAGACAGGCGGTGCCTATCTCAGTGAGTGTGTGGTGAAAAATGCGAGTGAGTTTGTGAGGAGTGAGGAGGGAGCGGTCACAGGGAACAGAATTTGGGAGGAACTCAGAAGTATCTATGAGGTTCTTAGACCGGGATGTACGGCTGTGCTTTGATGATGGACGACGATGCGTGGTGATACTTGATGTGACTATGAGGAGTTGCGAGCATTGTCAATGTTCAGAACTCAACAACAACAGCATCAATTTCCTCCCGCCTGGTCTCATTCCGCTCTCAGCCCATCCTGCTTTTATCTCACATCCCATCCCGTTTCACCGAAGGTCGAAAATCAGGGAACTGTGGTGAACATGGATAAGGAATAGTCAATTACGTTGTTGAGACGACATCATAGAGTATCAGTAGCTCGTGGACCTTCTACGTTCTCAGAGATATTACTTCAACCGACATGTACGGGCAGCGAAAGATACGTCAGAGCCAGAATACCTCTGTCGGATTGAGATCTGGCTCCGGGCTGACGCCGGAATACTGGACAAGCAAATTCAGGAGTACAATCGCGAGGCGGTGCGAAGCTGTCGTCTCCTGTCTTTAAGAAAGCGAAAGCATGAGTCTGGTCATGACGAGACGGGTACCCGAGTGCCTAGGAAGGTCTAATGCCAAGATGGCCATCCAAGGGACAAGAATAATGGGTTGGTCGATGCGACCAGTTCGCGGAGACAGTGATGGTTGAAAGTTCTGCCTTGAACCAGTACAGCGTAGGGATCAAGGACTTGGGTCTAAACTGTGCCTAGAAGTTGATTAGAAATTAGGCTTCGGGTCCGATTTACCAAGTCTTCCCGAGGGGATGTGTCAGAAACTAGGGTAGGCATCAAAACTTCCCGGGAGAGGGGTGCTCCCACCATTTCCTAAATGGTCCTCCGTGGACCTTGCGAACCTTCTCTTGCGAAGCAGATGTAAATAACACGTAAGGCAGCACCGTAAGCTCGCTTAATTTCCACAAGGCTCTCTCTGTCAAGATGTCTCCCCGATTGATTACTGCCTTAGCCATCGGCCTCTCGATAACCTTTCTACTGTGGTGGTCGAAACGTCTTTACAACCTCGCTGTAAACTATCGTGAGGCGAGAAAGCTTGGACTGCCAATCATCGTATGCTGGTTTAGTTGGCAAGATCTCCCTTTCGGCATTGTTAGACCATATCTCCGCTGGTTGACTCGCTTATCGCTTTTTGCATAAGTACTTGCGGTGCAAAAACTTGGCAAACCTCTTCGTTTTGCGATCAACACGGATTGCAGCTCGTGTGCGCACCACCAAACGGTGTTCTTGCTAGTCTCTCTTTCCCTATAGAGTAGGGTAAAGGTGTACGAACTTGTACATACAGGTCTACAAAGCTAATTAAAGGCCGTACTGGTGCGTACACGAGCTGCAATCCGTGTTGATCGCAAAACGAAGAGGTTTGCCAAGTTTTTGCACCGCAAGTACTTATGCAAAAAGCGATACCGTTCGACCTTGGCGTCTGGATTAACTTTTCGGACCTTTCTTGGTGGTACAATAATGCTTACAAACCTCACTACGAGTATGGACATGCAATCTGCTTGGTGATCCCTAGACGAAACGAAATCTGGGTCGACGATCCAAAAGCCGTCTCTGAGCTTCTCACAAACTGGAAAAAATGGCACAAACCATCAGCGTTCTATCGCATATTTGAAATTTTCGGGAAAAATGTGCTTACGATCGAAGGTACAGACTGGCAGAGACAACGGAAAATCATTAACTCAGCTTTCGCCGAACAGAGTCTCGTCTCGGTTTGGAAGGCCACCATGAAGTAAACGAGCCAGATGTTGGACGTAGCTTTCGCGGACGAGAAAGCTATAAATCTCTTCGATGTGAAAAGAGCAGTTGATACATTGACCATGCACGTCTTAGCGGCGGGCATCTTCGGTCAGGACCTAGATTTTAACGGTGGACGTCAAAGAGTTGCTGCTCATAACAGAAAGTCACTTGAAGTGACGCAGAGATGGATCTTGCAGCAGCTCCTCTGGATAATCCTCTTTGGCAACCTCAAGATTCCAGCCTTCTTACGTACTTTTCTGCCTTCCACAATCAGAGAAGTGCTTGAGACGAAGGAGGACTATCAACGGTATATGGCCGAATTTGCCGAAGAGTTACAGTACAACGACGACAAAACGAAGAGCGCGACCAACTTAATCACGACTATCATCCAGTCGAATGACAAAGCACGCGAGGACAAGCTTGTTGCGACAGGTCGCAGGATGTACCTTACAGACCATGAGCTCTACGCAAATCTGTTCATTTTGAACATGGCAGGTTTTGAGACAACTGCTACCACCTTAGGTTTCACTATCCCGTATCTAGCAGCGTACCCTGCTGTGCAACGCTGGCTTGTCGAAGAAATTGATAGCGTCACGAAAGAACGCAACTCGAACTTGTACGACGAAGTGTTCCCCCAACTCACCAGAATGATGGCAGTGATGTACGAAACCCTTCGACTGCGTGGAGCGTTACAACACAGTTTCAAGGTGAATCCCGAGAATCAAACTCTTGAACTTTCAGACCGGGAGCTCGTTATACCAGGCAACACATATTTTGGGGTCAACGCCGCTAGCCTTTCTCGAGATCCGCAGTATTGGGGACCCGACAGCGAGGCATGGCGTCCTTCGAGGTGGATTGAGCAAGACTCAGACACGGGCAAAGAGAGTCTGAAGGATGCACCAGAAGGAACCATCTTCGTCCCGTGGACGGTAGGACCTCGAGTTTGTCCAGGAAAGAAGTTCAGTCAAGTCGAGTTCACTGGTACAATATTGACGATTCTTTCACGACATCGACTCGAAGCACAAGCGGTGTCAGAGGCCATGCATGTACTTCCGATCGACCCACACCAAAGGATAAAAAGCCGTCATGACGCGTTCGCGCTATAGTAGTGACGAGCTCCACACGGGTCAGCCGCGGTTGATCGAGGGGGTGAGCATGACCGTCCACCAGCAACAACCGAGAGAGTGCAGTCCATCCACGGAACGGAAGGGTTCGTCCATGACACATTTCGGTGGACGAGAACCGCACTGTCCACCACTCTCTGCGACGAACCGCACATAAGTCGAACACCAACACCGCTCAAGAACTGTGGCCACCTCTCATGCTCCCTCCTTCTCTCATTCGGGTATCACTCTTGTACATTTTTGCTGACCCCACATGCCTCTCAAGAGTGGCAAACCCTGCAAACGAAAGGCCTCGAAGCGGTCCACCAGCCGACAGGTCAAAGACGAAAAAGCGCGGTACGAGCGACGCCGTCGTCGCCGGTGGGGCCTGGTCAAGAAGGCCCGCGAGTACAGTGTGCTGTTCGGGGCGGAGGTCTACTTGCTCGTGAAGGACGAGCACAACGCCCACTACTTTGCATCAGAGGAACAGTGGATCGGCGCCCCCAAGAATGTGGTGAGCTAGCGGTGTCCGTCGATCACCACCCCTCTGATGCTGATGGTGGGTGACAGCGAGCCGTGCGCGTCGAAGCACCCGGACGCCAGGTCCATCGAGTCCGAGAAGACCTGTCGGTTGCGGAGACCGGTTCTGATGACCCTGAAGACATCCCTTCTTAAGGCTCTGATGATACCACTGCTGCACGTCCTCTCCGCGCCACCTCCAAGGGTCGAGACCTACAAAGCGCGTACTCGGGATTCGTCGATCGCCTGAAAAAGGTGCACCGAGCACTGGGCACCCTGCGACGCCTCGACGTTGACCACGATGATGCGGATTTTGAGATAGAGGCCGCCCCGGGTCCGGAGGGCGACAGAATACGGGGACCATAGCTGTCTATCACAGCGCTCCTCTAGCCAACAGGTCGAGCTGGCCACTCGTGGACTTGTCTTTCCTGACCGATTTGGAGCAGCTGCACGTCCAGGGCGGTGTGTGGAGCCGGGTCCAGGAGACCTTCACCCGCGTCTCTCACACCAGCCGGTGCTGTCTCCTTCGGGGTTCTTTGGTGTTGGGCAACGGGCAGACGGCCTTTTCGGTCGCCTCGCCATAGGTCTGCAGTCCTTGCCCAGGATCGCTGGCGCTTTCTCAGCTCTGTCAGTGTGGCCACGTGAATACGCGGCTCCTTTTTCAATCCGCGAGCCACCGACTGCGATCACCGACAGCCATGGAGATCATCATAGAGCGGCCATGGGCACAGGCGTGGAGGAAGGCTTAAAGATCAGGATGTGTGAGGGATCGGAGGTCGTGCTGGCGCCGATAGCTTTCTCCAAAATGGCATGTCTGCAAGACAGATCGGCCTCGGCCCACATCCGCAGTGCCTGGTCAAGGAAGCCTCCACCGTTGTGTTGTTCGTCGTGATCTTGCTTCACTGCCACGTCCCCTTGTCCATCGTAGGGAGGTCCTTGCTCTCCTCTTGCAGGTCGTGATCATGAGCGAGCTCAATGCGAAAACTGGTCTTCTTGCTTCGCCAGCTTTAGCTTCGAGCCTGACATCGCCGAAGGTGACGCATGCGTAGTACTCGGGCAGGCAGACAGTGTAGTGTGCTACAGACCAGCACCCAATCAATGACGGCGACGCAGTCGACGCGTCGTGCAAGCTCGCGCCAACCGGCCGAGATCTCCTTCACCCCGCTCAGTACTAGACCCCGGGGACGACATGCTGGCAGGCACGACTTGTTGACCACACGAGTTCAGATGTGACTATTAGCCTCTTGCATGACGTATGGCCAGCGCTATTTTTTGACTGTGCACAAGACTAAGGCTCCGCTCACAAACAGTGGCATTATCAACAGCCGACGTCACTCTTCCTGTCCTATCTCCATGGCCCTGAGCGCGGCAATGGCATACACCAGTGCAAGATGACCACCAAGGGCATCGATTGCACCCTGACCAGTGGCCACGGATTTGTGTGGGTGCGCAACATCGTTGTTGGTGGGAGCAGCATTGGGGGCGTGACGATCAACTGACGTTGCACTACTGATGTATGAACACCACTCTACAAAGAAACAGGTGGGGATACCTAGACTGACACGCAGCCTCGAGGACGTGAGGAAGACCCTCACCCATCTGGCAGTGGAGCACCTCATGGACCGAAACACCACTTGGCGAGGAGGAGAGGGGACACGAAGATCGGTTCGCAGCCTCGACTTCTGGTGGCAACCTTATCACATACCGAGTCGGTCTTGTGAGGGATGCCAGTTTGTGAGGGAGCAGTAGGGTTTGCAGATCGGTTGGTAGATCGACATACAACCTCGCGATCTGGTGGCAGACTTCGGCATTGGTCCCACCCATTTTCGATGTACTGTGGATGAGCAGGCCGATAGGACCGCAATTGGTTAGGAGTACATGCATGCGGTCTGCCTCTCGTCCGGGTGTGGCAGCAGTTTGTGATGTCGTGGCCTGCCGAGCGGCCCGCCTGCTTGGCCGCACTAGGGTGTTTCATCGTCGCCGCGACCCTTCCGGTGGCCGTGGTGCTGATATGACGGGCCTCACCGCCAAATGTCCAAGGTCACTTGTCGGCCATCGGTATGCCCGCATCGGTAGCACCTTTCTACCACTTTGTGCCCATTATCCTGCAACGCAGGGTGCCAAGGCTGGACTTGCTGCAATAGAAGCTACGTCAGCAGGACAGAACTAACGATCTCGCGAGATACCTTCCCAACCCATTAGCCACAACGGATACGCTCTACTGCACGATCGACATATCCAGAGTGACGGAAGAGGACACCGACAAGACCTCGCCAGGCGCAATCAGGGCGGCTGTGGAGAAAGAGATGCGAGCCACGAATGGACAAGGCAACTGGCGCTGCCGAGCGGTGACCAGAGACGCGAAGAACGCGAATCGCATCAAAATTGCATGCAGAGACGAAACCGAACAACACATGGTCAAACAGGTGGCAGAATAGCACTTGGCATCAGAGTGCTCAGGGACGAACTCTACCAGATCAAGGTAGACAATGTCAACCGCCTAGCGGTCCTCGACGAAAATGGGGAAATCCGGACCGGCGCAGCAGAGGCCTTCGGCCAAGAGAACGAAACGACTGTGGCAAAGATGGCATGGCTGAGCAAGAAAAACATCGCAAAGGCATATGACTCCATGGTGGTATATCTCACGAAAGGCAGCGACGCAAGGCACCTTCTGAGGGAGGGTTTCTTCCACGTCGTGGGAGAGTCCGGCTACGCGGGGGTATTCGAACGACGGCCACGCCCAGAGCAATGTTTTAATTGCTAAGAGCTAGGGCATAAGGCATTCCAATGCAAGAACCCTCAGAAATGCGCGAGATGCGCCGGTGGAGGCCATCGCCACAGCGAATGCGCAGAGTCCGTCTTAAAGTGTGTACCGTGCGGGAGTCCACACGAATCGTTCAGCCGGAACTGCCGAAAGCTCTACCCATCTCAACATGAGTAGAACGTTTCATATGATCCAGCTTAATGTGAGAAAACAAGGCGAAATACACGACAGCCTGATGAATGATGAGGAGATACAAGATGCGGCGGTCCTAGCGATCCAGGAACCTCATGCACGGAAAATCCAGGGCCGACTCTTGACAACACCTATAGGTCACCACAAGTGGACCAAGATGGTCCCCTCTTCGTGGAGAGAAGGGAGATGGCCAATCCGGAGCATGCTGTGGGTAAACAAAGAGGTAGAAGCAGAGCAGGTACAGATAGAGTCCCCGGACATAACGGCAGCAGTCATCAGGCTCCCGGACCGGCGGATCCTGGTTATATCGGTCTACGTACCAGGAGGAGACCCGCAGGCTCTTCGAGAGGCATGTGACACCCTGCGCGAGGCTGTGAGGGATGTAAGGAGAGATGCGGGCGCAGTGGTGGAGGTGGTGATTGCAGGAGACTTCAATTGACATGACCAGTTATGGGGAGGAGATGATGTCTCTCTAGAAAGACAGGGCGAAGCCGACACGATTATCGGCCTGATGAGCGACTTCGGCCTCAGCAGCCTGCTCCGACGAGGGACAAAGACGTGGCAGGGAGGAGAATATGAAATCACTATCGACCTGGTCCTGGCTTCCGAGGAACTGACGGCATCAGCGGTCAAATGCTCGATATACGGGACAGAACATGGATCTGATCACCGTGCGATAGAGACAAGCTTTGACGTCTCGGTTCCGATACCAAAGCGGCAGGAACGGCTCCTGCTCAAGAACGCACCATGGAAGGAAATCAATGCCAGAATCGCAAAGACGCTGAACGCTAGACCATCCGGGGGAGCAGTACAGACCAAGACGGATACACTGATGTCATTGGTGTTGGAGGCTGTACATGCCCTCACACCGAAGGCCACGCCATCACCATATGCAAAACGATGGTGGACGACTGACCTCACGCAGCTGAGGCGCATATATACCTGCTGGAGAAACCGCGCCCGGAGCGAGCGCCGGGCAGGGCAGATCGTCGCAGGCCTGGAGGAGACGGCAAAGGCCGCCGCAAAGCAGTACCACGATGCTATCCGACAGCAGAAGAAGAAACACTGGAATGAATTTCTAGCGGACAACGACAACATCTGGAAGGCAGCGAAGTACCTGAAATCTGGCGACGAAACCGCGTTTGGGACCCTGTTTGCCAAGTCTTCACCAGCTGGTTCCTGACCCGCGATGTGCCATTTGTTCATCCTCCCGTTCCCATGCTACATCGCGTTTCAGTCATTACGAGTAGCTTGCTTCAATGGTAGTCGAACATCTCCCATGGTCGATGGTTACATAGTTCGACGCTTCCATCGCTGATGAGTCGTTGAGTTCGGCATCTGGAGGACACAGGCTCACCACAGCGTCCCATGCTACGAAGTTGATCCTGCATGGTAGACACCTGTCGAGTAGACGACAGTGTTGCCTTAACGCGGAAAGCATGAAGCTGGCCGTTGTGATAGGGACACCCTCTGCCTGAGGCCCGACGAGAGCGAGATGGAGTTGCCGGTATGCTCCGCCCTCGATCTGTGTCTGGTCCGATCGTGCTAGGACGCTCGACCAGAATCGATCTTCGTCATGGGTGACGTCCAGCTGGTGCGAGATGATGAGTTGTGCGACAGCAGCACGACTTTCCGCCGATAGTGATTCTTTCTGGACACCCCATAAGAGAACAGTACCAAGACGAAACGAGAGCTGACTCTCCCCCTCGCTAGGAGATGTGGCACTTTGGGTGTCCTCCTGTTGAGCATCTGGTACTGCTTCGAGCCACGAGCTCTCACCGTCTGTCTGACTATCGGGGATCTCCATCGGGCGGTGCTCGGCGCTCCTCTCTGGACCTGCGTTGTCCAAGACCTCTGCCCCAGTACTCGCCCGTCTCAGTCTCTTGAGAGAGTTGGTTGAAGTCAATGAACCGCTAGCTCGTCGCTTCGTGCCTGTCGCGGAGTCGTTCTGGACGCTCTGGCTGTCGTCAAATGGGGACGCTGAGTCTTGCACTTCGCTGGCTCGGGACGGAGCGGCTGCTTCACTCTCGCAGTCAGAACGGTCATAACCCAATCTGGCTAACCATGAATGTTGATCAGTCCCTTCAGGGTCGTCCTGCAGCGCCTCGCGGCTCGTTTGCGCCATCGCTTGGTATTCGACAAAGTCAACGACCTCTTGAAGGCCACGATCGTGATGGATCTTGACGACGCGAGGGAACCGAAGGGTGCTGTATCGTGCATCAGCCGGACGATCGAACCCAGCTCCGATGACTTCCGCCACGGCAGCCTGCGAGAACAGATGCGTGGGTAGGGCATTGCCTTTCAGCTCGGTGACGATGTGTAATCCCTCGTTCTGGATAGAGAACGGCTTCTGCGACAGCCGACCGTGCGCATTCAAGAATCGAACATCGGCGGCAGAGATCGACGGTGGCGATACCTGTCCCACGATATGAAAGCACGTGGTCACCCTTTGGTCGTGATCTCCAGCCTCTACTTGTCGGCAAGCGAGGAAGAAGGTCGTCCAGGATCCTCGCCTGAGACCAAGACTTGCTGCGGTTAAGGGGTCACATTGACCTCCAACGACGGCGAGGTCGGCCGAATCTCCCAAACCAGAAATGTAGTCCTTTTTCAGCTTCACATGCCGTGCCATCGCGTCGTCGGCGCCGACATATGGGTCTTGACATGCCTTCAATACCAGTCCCTCCCAGTTCTGCGCCAAAGCGAAAGTCATTTGACTAGCGAGGCGGCGTTCACTGTCCGAGGTAGAAAAGTCCATCACAATCTGCTCGCCGATCGCTGCCCGCCCGACAATAGGTTGCACAAGCTCGTGGAGGTAGCGTCGTCGCTGGCTGTAGGTCTCATCGACACACCTGCGCTCGTCCCAGAGCAGGATATCGTGAAAGACGACCATGAGATGTTCGTTAGGGTCCGGAGGTGAGTCTTCGGCACACCCTAGACGACGACCTTCGCGAGTAACATACCGGCGGATTTTGTAGAATGGCATGATGTTGTTGGCATTGTCGTTCCACACGACCAGCTCACCGACCAGGATACCGTGCGTTTGCAATTTACTTCGTGTCTTGTCCAGCCCCAAGCATTGTCGTACTGTTGGCACGATCGCGACACGATCGTGAGTAGAGTCGCGGCCACTTTTCGAGAAAAGCTTAACCTCTGGCTTTTTCTTACCGCCCTGTTTCCAGACATGCACCTGACAATATTCCCCATCGTACTTCCGCTCCACACTCACCTCTCGGTCGCGCATCAGTCGGTGACCATGAATAATGCTGCGTGCTTTCTCGAAACCGGGTAACCCGACCAACGTTCCAGCTTGTGGTTGAAGCGAGATCTGCAACTCCTGGCAGCTGAGCTTCTTTCCCCGTCGCTCTTCTTCGTCGTGGATGAATGCCAGAGCACTAGACATTGAGTTGAGCACGTGGAGCACATGCGGCAGACTGTCGTGCACCAGCTGCAAGACCAACGTCTCCGGGACGACGGCTGGTCTCAGGTCCTTGAGCAGCAAACGGACCGCCCATGGAACTTCCTGTGCCGACATACTGCGAAACATGTCGACCAGCAGGTTGAACGCCGTGGTGCGGGAGCTGGTGCCGTGCCGTCCGCGAAGGTCTGCGCTGGAGAAGTCGCAGGTTGCCGCAACACGGTCTAAGGTCGTTTCCACTTCTTGCAACGTCAGCGGTGTCTTGTGCCCGTGAAGCTCGCCTGATTCGACCAACGCGTTCAGAATGGCTGAAGCACAATCAATGTTTCCGTTATCCTGTTGCTTTTCTAGTGCCTGTCGCCGGCTCGAACCGACGCCCCAAGCTCGGACCACGATGGCCGTGATCTGCTTCTCCCCGAGTCCATAGACGCGATCGTATCGCTTGCATGGCAGCAAGCACGACAACAACGCCAAAGCATGGTCTTCCTGTTTAAGGCTGCTGACGTGCTGCTCAAACCACTGTTGCATGATTTGGTCTGCCTCGCTGACTCCGTCCGGGGATGAGAGCTGCTCCCAAAGCAAACAGATGGTGGAAAAAGGCAAGGCCATGGCGGTATCAAAGGAAGCAGAAGAGACATCAACAGTAGAGGGGACAAAGGAATGGTATTCGTGGTGGTCTCAAGAGGTCTTCGCTGCTGACCTTAGATACGTCACACGTGAAGAGGCAGTCGGGCGTAGAGATATTTTCATCTGTAAGCGATCATTCGTTGATGTTTGTGGCTTTGTCCGGGTGCCGGTTCAGCTTGCATGACCTCCGAGACGATACAAGCACTAGCATCGTTAGCCAGCAGCAGATGCAAGGCAGACCAGCTAGGTTCATGCTAATCTACCTCACCTTGAACACTAGTCTCGACTTCACGGCGACGAATAAAAGGAACGCGCGGTCTTTCTTCTTCGCATCGCTCCAGAACTTGTCATGAGTCCCTCGGCGCTGATAAGGGGAGCAGAGTCTTCCTCCTTCTCGGCGCACCATCAGCTTGTACCACCAGCTGTCAGCATCTCTCATTCTGCTCACGTCCACTGTCAAAGCTTGCCGCAACCGTGTGTCACTTGGACGTCAGTCAGTTGGATACGTCCTTGGTATGGACGCGTACAAGGGAGTGTGCAGGACCCTTTACATGACCCCTTGCCCGCATACGGTGCAACAGTGCACCAAACATCATATCTCAGACCGAGACATTGTGATGGCAGCCGCCGGCTTCGTCCCCTCCATTTTGTAGATATGGCTGTTCGTCTTTTCACATTCTGTCCCTTCGTCGGTCAAGCAGATGGGTTGATCGCACGCGCACACAAGAGAAGAAGTCAGGCAGTGGTGCTGCTCGCGCCGTGTCGTTGTTGCTAGATACGGTCCTCGCCATCGTCGGCCTGGTAGTGGCCATCGTACCGATCGTGGGGCTTGTGGTGGGCAAGCTGAGGCAACGACGATTACATCTGTCGTCAACTTCCTTCACCGCAGGCATGTGACTCAACCAGCCGCGCCTGCAGTACCGCTAGTGGTAGTGCGGAAGCAGCTAGGCGCGCAGCGGAGGTCGAGACCTGACAAGGCAGACTCAGCCGCTGTGAGTATCGCCCATCCCATGCTGGCGCTTTGTCTACTGCAGCCTCAGTTATTTGGTGCGGAATTGGGTGCGCAATTTGCGGTTGGCTTGGCTTAGCGGTAGCGGCGGTCCCGAGACATTGTAAACCAGGGCGTGCCGGTGCAATGGGTGTCAAAAGCGGCACCTAAAGGCCCTTTTCCCTGATCCAATTTCTGGCCCTAACGGCAACTTTCCGCATAGTGAAGCGCCCTCCCGGAAAATATACCTGCCTCACACATGCTAGCATAGCCTCAATACACAGCCTTTCTTCGCTTGAGCACCTCTGTGTACTATCGCACCACGATGTAGATGTCTTTCATAGATGAAGGCATCTATGTTGCTTTTAGGGTAGAGTGATCTTGATCTTTCAGTCTTGGTCGTTCCAGATAATTGTCATGTCTTTCGACTAATGATAGAAAGGATGCATCTTCTGCAATGTCAGCCCGGCGGCGAGGTCACTCGGACCAAGAACTCCGTTCGCGACATTGCCAGCTATGCCATTCTATCCCACACTTGGGGTGCCGACGATGATGAGGTCTCGTTCGATGATTTTACCTTGTGCCAGAGCGGGACCAAACTGGGATACCGCAAGATCCAGTTTTGTGCTCGACAGGCGGAATCGGACGACATACATATTGCGCAGGGTCCGCATTTCGTCCTGTAGTTCGCCATTCTGGGCTCTCAGGGCTTGTTGTTCTGTTTCGATTTCGCTCAGCTGCGCCTCCACGTTCTTGATGATCGCATTCTGTCGCTCGATGGTCCTCTTCAGTGTCGTCACCAGCTTCACCAGTGTCTGGAGAGCTGTCTTGCCATTGCCCTCGTCTTTATTCTCGTTGTCGTCTTCGTCCACGTATTCATCGTCATCTTCTGCTGTTTCAATGTCTCGGAACGACAAAGGGTTGACTCTCTGGGTCTCTCGCGCCTTGGTGCTTAGCTTGATGTTTCTCTGGCTGTGTCACACCCGTGGTGCTCGAACTCGAGGTGACGCTTCAGGTACATGGCGTGGTGTTGCTGTGTCGATGACCATCCTGACGGGTGCAGCCGGCGCTAAGGCCACGTGTCCTTATGCAGGGTCTTTCAGGGTCTCCTTTTAAGCTTTGTCTCCCGCAGTGCGAAAATCGGTCCGTTCTTCATCTACGCTGTCTGCTGTCGGCTGCTACAGTGCGTTGCAGAATCGCCTTCACTCCTTACACACACAAAAAAACTTTCAATGTCCCTAGGTCGGATCCACTATGGCTGTGACCTGCCTATTTACAGATAAGCTTGGAACATGCTTATACACCAGTCAGACTCCGGATGAGTCAGCCTCTGAAAATTACGTTTTGTCGGTACCTGGCTTTGGTTATCATTAGAAGACCACGACTCGAACTCCACACGTACTTAACTTGGCTCTTAATACGAAAGTCAGATCGGTCAGATTCGTCGATACCAGAATAGTAAGGCTTCACTATACCTTCTTTCCTCCACTACAGCGTCTACTGTATGATCAAACGCGTTCTATCATCTATACACTAATATTGAATCTAGATTGCAGCACATCAAAACGTCAAGTCACATCCTCTCTAGTGGTAACGTCGGTACTTGTATCTAAGCGCTCAGCTTCCCACTCAGTTAAAGCCTCTTTAGACGATAAAGACTGAGGATGCGTAGCGCCTACGATACAAGTCCCACGCTTGACACAGTCTCTCATCAGCTGTATCGCTTCTGCATTTCGACCTAGCCCTTTCCGCGTGAAGGCAAGATTGCTCATGATGGTCAGCGTGTCTGGATGATCCGCTCCCAGCTTCGACGAGCAGCGGCGGCATCATTGGGTTGCCAAAGGTGCACGACATGTCATACGAGCCTGATTAGCATCTACACTAGTGATGGACGAGGGAGGCGATGCATAGTCAGGCCGCATAGGGATGAACGGTGGAGACCGGAGAAAATCCTTTTTAGCGCTTTGTGCGCATTACTGTGGTGGGTCGACGACTTCTTTCAGCACTGAGCTGCCTGCCAAGCTGCCCCAGCTATGCAAGGTGTTGCCAGAACGTCTGAGACGGCCCAGCGAAGAGCCTGTGAATAGTGGGTGTGCTGCGATGGTGGAGAATGGCGGGCAGGTCTCAAGTGTACGCCAGGCTTCGTGGTGAGACCTTGGTTGTGTGTGCCTTGTGCGGTCGAGCCGACCTCTTGCATGTCTCACCATGTGCACATTGATCTGGCGGCCTTGCTAAACGAGGAAGTTGCAAGCCTGAGCAATAGGAACACTGGCAGCCGCGTCCCGTTCTCTAGGCTATAAGTTCTGGTCAGCATCTTGCAATTTCACTCCCACTCCCACTACCAGCTGCTGAAGCCTTTACATATTTCCTGGCTCATAATTCGTACAAATCTTCTATTATCGCAGGTAGAACCTCGGATTTTCCTTGAGGCTCGAAGCGTTGGTTCGGCATGGAATCTTTTAGTGAACACGGGGCCTCAGTTGACAATCCTGAGTCTCCGTGTTCAACTGAGATGATCAGTCTGAGTGAAAATGTTGATGTAAGTCGTACTCAGAATGGTAGCGAGCCTGAGCTAACTATGATGCCAGAATAGCGACCCTGACAGTGATTCAAATTCGGACTCTAGTTTGCCTTCCCTCCATGATGTTCTGAGGCCCAGAAAGCGGAGCATCGCTGACGTAAAAGACATCGAGGACGGTGCGCAACAGAAGAGGTCACGCCGCCAGAGTCGTCACAGACGCCAAACTACTGCTGGAAGACGTGAATCTATCGAAATCGCCGAGTCTCCGAGTCGGAGCGATTACACGAGTGATTTGCACAATCTGGGCGTTACGACAATTATGAGTGGGAGTCGGGATAAGGGCGATTCGAGGAAAGAGCGAACTAAGCTGCACAAGGTGCACAGCGGGCAAGGACCCTCAAGCTCGACATCCAAGAGGCAGCTGGATGCGGAGCGAAGGTCTTATAGAGACTCTCAGGCAGAGGACCGGGGTTCACAAATCTTGACAACAGATGTTGGTGAGATCTCGGTCAGCGTTAGCCGCGATGACTTCCTTGGTGTGTACGGGCGGCGAGAGACATGTCGGGGCCCAGAATATTGCTGCCTGATTGGGACCTGGCTCCGCCCTGAGGATGGGATACCGCGGAACGAAATCCAGAAGTACGACCGAGGGGTGGCGCAAGACCGTCGTCGGCGGTCCTTGAGAAAGCGAAGATACTGGTCTGATCGTGACGCAGATACAGAAGTTTTTCAAGAGGTCCGACGGTGGAAGGCCGGCCTGGTGTAACGCAGCAATATATAAAGTCTGCTGTATAAGAGGTTGGACAGTTTGGGTATACGGTGAATGTGGCATTGTGTGGGGATTCAAAGTCGCAGAGTTTGTACTAGTGTGGATCTAGATAAACTCCCGTACACGGACGCAACGCGTGTCGACGCGGTCGAGGGCAAGCCAACTTTTGGCCGGAGCCCGAATGCGGCATGTGAAAGCCAATAAAGTCCGTTAGATTCAAGGATCACTAAACCAGCGACGGGGCTGTGACATCTCGGGGCTAGTGTACTGTCTTTCGTCCAAACTGCGTCTGGCTCTCACCGCAGTACAGCTTTAACACCTGCTTTCCCTTGCGATCTTGTCACCGGTCATCCACGAACGGCTTCAATTCGCCTACTCAATGAGCGTCATGCTTGCGATCCTCACCCCTGCCTCGTTATAATGACGAACTACACCCACTTGTGTGCAGTTGATCATTCCAGCTCGATCACCTTACCCGACTTGCTCGATCTTAAACCACGCCAGGGCGCCTTCAGACGGGCCGAACTCACGACGTCTCATCTAGCCGTTGTACAAGCGGTCGGGCCTTTGGCATTCTTAGTACCACTCGATGACACGCAGATAACATGAATAAGGCGGTGGACCCTTACGCCGCAAAAAGTGCATTGTGCATACTTTGGCGATGAGATAAAGGAATATGATGAGACAGCATTCTCATGGATGGTGAAAACACCAATGGCAAATATGCCTCACGGCCCAGCTGTCGCCAGTGGCATTCTAGAGAGTAAAGAGCAAGACCCATCGGCCGATTGATGCAACCACATCGTACAGCGACTGGAATAGTCCGGAGTCGGCCTTGAACCGGTACAGCGCAGGGGTCAAAGACTGGGGCATAGACCAGTCACAAGAAGACCAGCAGGATGTGAAATACTCTGGACAGAGACTATGATGACCGAAAGTCTGCCTTGGACTGGTACAGTGTACGGGTCAGGACATAGGATACACAGCGACGGAGTATGCTTAGTGTGCTACGGTGCTATCCAACTCAATCTACCGAGAGCGACAGCAGAGCTCAGCCGACAGAACGGCGGCGGCATGATTTGGTCGTAAGAGGGGCACAACATGTCATACAAGCCTAATTGGTCCGAAGCTCAGCGTTAGAAGTGGATGAGGGGAGGCGACGCACGGTCACGCTGCATCAGAAGGAACAGTTGCAGACTAAAGGAAGTACTTTTAGCGCTTTCTTCGAGCTATGTCGGTGGGTCGTCAACTTCTTCCAGCAATGAGCTATTGCCAACATGCCCCAGCTACGCAGGGTGCTAGCGAGAAGCCCGCTAGCGAAGAGCCTGTGCGTAGTGGATATGTAGCGCTGGTCGAGAACGGCAGGATCAGGTCTACGCCTCGGCAGCGTGGTGAGACCTGAGTCGTTTGTGCCTTGCGTGGTCGAGACAGGCTCTTCTGCATGCGTTATCATGTGTGTTTTGGTCTGGCGGCTTTGCTAGACGAGGTGATTGCGAGGTTCAGCAACAGCAGCATTGGTATCGGCGTCTTCCTATCCTCTAAGCTTAATGGCGAAGCTAGCAGCACGATTATGCAGCGTTCAAGGGCGCTCAAGCTCGACCCTTTCGTCCAAGAAGCAGCTGCTTTCGGCTCGAACGTCTTACGGAGACTTCTAGGCAGAGGACCGAGATGCACAGAGCCGGGCGATAGAAGTTGGTAAGATCTTGACTAATATCGATGACGGTTCCTTCCCTGGCGTGTACGGGCAGCGAGAGACACGTCAGGGGCTAGAATACTTCTGTCGGTTTGAGATTTGGCTTCGGGCTGAGACCGGAATACCGGACAAGCAAATCCATGAGTACAACAACGAGGCGGTGCGAAGCTGTCGTCTCCAGTCTTTAAGAAGGCGAAAGCATGAGTCTGGTCATGAAAATACGGGTGCACGAGTGCCTAGGAAGGCCCAATGCCACAATGGCAATGCAAGAAACAAGAAAGATGGGTTGGTCGATGCAACCACTTCGCAGAGAAAGTAATGGTCGGAAGTTCTGCCTTGAACTAGTACAGCGTAGGGATCAAGGACTTGGATCTAAACTGTGACTAGAAGTTTATCAGAATGTAAAATGCACAGGAGCGGGGCGCATTAGTCTGCAGCGGCAGGGTGCCTTCGTGCTTCAAGATACGGCAGGATAGCGGACTGTTGCTGTAGCACAGATTGAATCGTAGAGCAAATCGCGGAATGATGAACAGATATCAAGAAATGCTTTTGGGTTTAGTACAAACTTCCTTCTTCTTATAGATTAGCGCAAAATATCCCCACGTGATACTCTTGTAGCTCCAAATACCCTTGGCCCTGGACCTGCGCTTTGACCACCAATCGAGTGTGAAAGAGCGTGTGGTGTATCAAACATGAGTGTGCAGTCTAGCACGTGCAGGCGCCAGGAGACGGAGCGCTTATTGTGCGACTGCAAAACAGATTAATAGGTCGTCCCGTTCCTCTTGCGACAGAGGAACTACTGTTGCCATGACACCTTTTCTTCTTGACTGCGAACATTCGCAGCACCACGAAGCGTGCAGCACCAGAAGCGACTCGTTTGAGAGGAGAAAGAAGAAACGTCGTCTGCTCCCATCGCCGTCAACAAGCAGCTCTGCACAACAAGAGGTAGGAAAGACGTAACACATGGAGATATCCCAACGCTAACTTATCTTCAGCAGATCCGACGACCATCCAAATCAGCCCTACAGACTTTCCAGAAGAGATCGCAATCTGCCCCGGACGCTTCTGCGGCAGTTTTAGATTCCCCCCTCAGCGTCGAGCGATCTACGCGTCAACTACAAGGACAAAAAAGGAAGATACTTTGGGCCGACACAGAGGAGGACCTGTCCAGACACCCCAAAAAGAGACGTTTATCTCGGATCACCGCGGAGGCGTCTAATACAACTGGTCCGGCACCCACTGAAGACTACGAGCGAGACGACACGGAAGTTTGTCCATCGATAGCATCGCCGATAGCACCACCGATAGCGTCACCGGTAGCACATTGGGCGCATACTGCGCGGTGGCCTAAGGACTTTGCAAGCATGAGTCAGGAACAGGGTAGCTCGTCGAAGAAACGGCCATCAAGTTCAAGCTATGCGCAAAGCTTCAAAGCTGGAGACGTTCCTAAGGCACACTCTGCTGCGCATGAGAACACTTTGGCTGATCACGGTGTGCACATGGACGAGTTACAAGGTCGATCACGAGCGCGAGAAGAGAGCAAGTCATTTTGCAGAAGTCTGTTACAAAGCACATACCCAGAACCGCAGCACACTGCCTTTCCATTGCCTGAGTTCTTATCAGTGTGGCAGAGAGTGCAGAAGCGGAACGAGGCCAGGGTCTATCGGGACCTCACGCCGCTGCTGGTGCCGTCGCCCGAGCTTCTTTGGGCCTCTGGTCATCAAGAGCTTGAGCACGTTGCAGAAGAGATCAGCGTTGAGTGGACAAGGTGCAAAACCCTGGGAGGGCCTAGGCCAAAACCGGATCTCGCGGTTGGTATTGCTCCATCGGCGTTCGATGAGGAAGAAAAAGCCAAGTTGAAGAACCATACAGCATTCGAACGAGCGACCCTATTCACAGATAATATTTACTTTCCATTCCTGCTTTGCGAGGCCAAATGCGGTGACGAGGGGATCAGCAGGGCAGATCGCCAAAACATCCAGAGCGCCAGCGTGGCTGTGAATGCGATCATACAACTCCGTCGAGCTGTTGACGAGACGAAGGTAGCCGACTTGAGCGGCCAGATCTTGGTGTTCTCAATTTCTCACGACAATTTGCTTGTGAAACTATATGGTCACTTTGCCAACATCGACGGAGACAAGTTGGCCTTCTATCGATATCCCGTTGCGTCCTTTGTGCTGAACTTTGAAGAGAGTCAAGGCAGAAAGAGGACACACGACTTCGTGCGAGAGATCTACCACACATTCTACCCAGCACATCTGAAGCGGATCCGCGATGCACTAGCAGCAATGGAGGATCCTCGGAACGTGTCGATGACTTCCACTATGAGCATTGAGGAAGACGGATCCCAGGAGCAAGATCCGAGCGCTCGTTCCTCCCAAGAGACTTCTGCAGAGTTCAAGAAGCCCGGTACTCCGGCCAGCAAGAAGCAAAAGGGTGCACTGGCCCTTCTGCGGGAGCAGATGGCAGAACAACAACGGCAGAGCAAAGAGCAGATGGCAGAACAACAGCGGCAGAGCAAGGAGCAGATGGCGCTGTTGGAAAGACAGATGGAAGGACAGATGGCTCGGCAGGAGGAACACTATAAGGAACAAATCAAACGGCAAGAGGAACAATATCAGCAACAAATCAAATTGCTGAAGCAGTTACTCAATCAACGATAAAAGATGGGGGCTACGCGAAGAAGCGCTGTGAGAGGCATAGATGCATAGAGAAATCGAAGATCTTCTGCGCTACTGCAGATTGACAATTAAGTTGGCTCGAAGTATCGCAGGCAAAATTTGACTAGTCAAACAAGTCACCTAGCTTTTCGTCGCCCCTGACACGTGTTGCAATGGTGCTTGAGACGTGAGGACTGTGTGCACACCAATAACGGGTCTTGCAGGTGAAAGGCATCTGGTCCATTCAAGCTGACTTCCTCTTTTGCATATTGCAGACACAGTGATTTGATACCCATCAGCAAGGAGAACGACTATGTCCTTGCTAGCTCGATTGGAATCACAAAAATAGCTGCGAAGGCTGAAAGCTGCCACGACAGTTGGGCACCAAAATTCGTCTGCGGTTGAGTTATTAATTACAGAACTGTTAGCTAATTTGCATTAATGCACGAAAGCCCCGAAGTTATGGATCATGTGGGCATGTTGGAGCCCCACCTTACTTTTTTCCCAGTCACGGCGAAAATGCCGCCTGTGCCCAAAGCCTGCGTATAGTTTTGTAGAAAGATAACAGTGCCATACTTTGACTCCTCCAATTCACCAATTCTAGCTGTCGCGGTTCATCAAAACCGTTCACGTCCAAGCAGCCAGCGTCGGCAAGAGCTCTCGTACATTAAGTCGTTCTTGCACGAACTGTAATGACATTAACCGAAGACAATTTGGTATATCGCCTCTGCGGGACTCTATCATGCTCATTTCTAACGCTTTCATAACAGAAGCAGCGTTGGACACCGATCTCTGCCGAGGCCGACGAACTGAAGGACGTCAAGGAATATGTTCCTCTCAGAACGATTGAGTCAAAAGCATTCGAGCGGCAGCTCTTATGCAAAGGGTGTGAGGAGGTGGTCTTCTTCGTTGAAGACAAAGAAATCTGGAACACTAAAGAAAGCGGTCGGGATGGAAAAATGATGCTACCAGCGGGTGTCTCAGCGACGATATATAGGGGAAAGTACTTAATCGTGTGAATGCAAGATGCCAGCGACATTTGTGTCATAGCAGATCCGAAGCTCAACATGATACCGCACTTTGACACAATTCGTTGTGCTTACTTGGCCGTTCATTTTTTCCCACTTTCGCAGGTCGCTCTCTTCGATAGCGTTGGCAATGCAATCGCCGAAAACGTCTGGTATACTAGCAACACGAGCGCCGAATTGACCTTCTTCCCATAGCATAGACAATAAGTTCTTCGCCGACGCAAGATCGAGAGAAATTATTGCATCACCTCCACTCTTAACTCGAGGGTATCTTGATCTTACGCCATGCGCAAGTTCCCCAGGGCACAGTCGTTGACAGTTTCGAACGGCATCAGCGATTTGTTCTCCAAACATGTTCCTGACACTTTCCCAAGGCGCGCCGAGCAATTCGAACGCGTCCGGATCTTCAGCAGCAGTTGCAAGATTAGAAAATTCTGGCGATATTTCTGGGGTAACATCTGTTCAAATTAGCCTGGAGTCCGGCTCCAAATCTTGCGCTGCACATACCAACATGTATATACCTCTCAGATTCAAGCGGGTCCCCTTTGGATTGGACCAAAGCTTTGTAAATTTCATCAAATCTGCTACCTTTGCATCCTGCCAATATATTTCCAAATCGAGTAAAGATCTCAGAACGATCAATGCAAGACAGGTTTTGCCTCCGTACATATTTTTCGACATCCGAAGCCCTGAATGAGTCAAGTAAAGTTTTCAAGCGTCTTTCCTCGAAGCTGATTGAAGAGAACACTAGCTCATTCAGGCTGAGTTTAGAGACTTCCAAGCTGAAGTTACTCTGTACTTCGGCTTGGTTGACGTAGTGTATGAATACATTGCATTTTGAAAGCGTATTCGAGTCCAGTGGCCGAGCCTTTGTTAGACGGTCCTTGGCATGTTCAAGTGCTTCCGCAACCTTGATCTGTGCTTTTAGGATATGCAGGCTTTCTCTCACCCTTCCTAAGGTTTCAGGATGCTCCAAGACGTCAATTTCACTGAACTTCATGGAGGCCATGTGACTTTGGGGAATGAAAGATCCATCTTGAGCGAAACCAGCTTTTTCTAAACCCAGCTTCTCCAAACCCAGCTTCTCCAAACCCAACTTCTCCAAACCCAACTTCTCCAAACCCAGCTTACTGAAACCCAACTTCTTCAAAACCAGTTTATTGAGGAACACCCGTGAACTGTATAACTGACGACGAATTAGGCTTCCACCAAAAAGAGAACGAAGGACTAATCTTCTATGACTGTGATCATTGGGCCACACCTTGTCCGAACCTCAAGCTCGTGTTCATCTTCTCTGTCACAATGTGTCGATCCGGTACCTTCGAGTAACAATCGATATGTACCTACATCCAAATATGCAATAGGTCCGTTGCTACTGCAAGACAGCTCTATCTACCATGCATGTGGCATTTATATGGCCGTTCTCCCCGGTCCACTAGTGTATCATTTCTCGAGTCATGTGCTTAACAAATCCTGCAAGACACCGCAATCTAACATCAGAACAGAGTTGACAAGGCACCACAGATCAAGAATAGAGAAAATGGCCCCATCAAGAAGCTTGAGAAGCTCGTCGCTACTGCAGGCGAGGTGCATTGCATACTTCACATATTCCACGATACCCACAATCTAAATGTTCAGTTTACCAGGCTCAAAAAGGGTACGTGCAACGGTATCTGGAGCGTTTGGATCACTGTGCGAACAGGTATAAAACTTTCCGGATGCTCTTTCGAACTCAGTGCTATCAACCTATTTCTAAAACAACCCATTGGCTCTACTGCAGATCCAACCTCTAAGTTTGAACCTCTAAGTTACAAGAATGCCCTCATCATCCAATGCCACCAAACAGACCAACGCTGTTCAGGCCGGAACTGCCAGCACTGGTTGCTTGGGCGCCCCTCCAAGCAGTCCTACCACACAGTTGTCCAGCCACGCAATATCCATTGCTGGCTCCCCTGCGTCGAGTAGGACTCCCATAGTGCATCAAAAAGCACCTGCTGCAGCGCATAGCGATGCTGCTGGCGATCCCCTGCAACCTTTAACGCAGCATATCGTTACACTGGAGCATATGCAGCAATTTCTGGAGCTGTGGAAAACAGCTGTCGGCTCCAATGTTTCTCCTGGGTCGAGCTCGTCAGTGACGACTGCTCCTGCTGAGTCCCCAACAGCTCCACAATCTGTTCCAACAAAGAAACGAGCCTCGAAATTGACCTATCTGTCAGTGAAAGAAGTGTAAGTGCTTCAAAACCTGTATTGCTTGGAAATCTTGACTCATTGATACGGCTCTCTAGATGGAACAGAAAGGACTATGAATACAAGATTGTCGAAGCACCGGCAGTAGAGGAAGTGAATGACTACGATGAATATTTATTCGTGGTGCGAGTGCGAGTTCGAGTTGGTAAGCATGATGTCGCTTATATACGTGATCAGTTGCTGAAGACCGAAATTTAGATAAATCGACGGAGAAGGCGACCAAATACGTCGACATCAAATCAACAGTACTTCGGGATGTGCTTCGGCTGGTCTTGAGGAACGTACGAACTGTCTCTCTCAACGAGGACAGACCATCTGTACGTAATGCTTGAATAGACCTGCTTACTCCTCTCCTAACATCCCACAGATCGAACAAAGCTTCTTATTTAACTTCCTCTCCGAGATCACGGCGTATCGCACATTAAAGCCGGACACACACCCTAAAGGGGACATTGTCTTGAAACATTTGGACGTATTGCTCGACTATCTTCAAGCAGAGTATAAACCGCTCCAAACCCGTCTTCAGTCGTTGCTTAACAACAATGAGATCGCCTACGATTTACTCTGGACGATTTTCAAACCAAATTCAGAGATATTCACCACTTGCGCTGGTACCGGCGTTGCTCGATGTGTCAGATGCAACTTCGGCGAGGAAAAGAAGCGCACTAATGGCACCAAGTATTTCCACGTGGAAGGTCGCTATCTGGATTTCGACGGAGAGACCTTCGGCGAGGCCACTGCAGTACTGGCAATCGAGGAGTTTCGAGGAGCCAAGCAGATCAATCTGCTCCCAACTTATCCTCTGGCTTACCATCGGCGATCGGCTGAACTGAAGACGCAGCTGATCAAGCGTGGCCGAGCGTTTGTTTCCTTGCTTGGTGTGCATCACCGTACATATGAAGGCAAAGCCTTTTATGTCAACAAAGACGGACATATCATCACCACATCTGTCAAGAAGAGCCGAATCATGGTGGATCCATCTTTCTTCCGCAAACGCAACCCCAACTACAAAAGGGCGAATGTCGAGCCATCACCAGATTCTGAAGCTTCTGATGTATTCAGTCTATCGTCCTTCCTCGGTGGCATCAATGTATCAGGAGAAGAAGAGGCCCCCTTGCAAGCGGTCGGTAAAGACCCTGAGACACTACAGGAGCAAGATCTGTTAATCTGCAACCCAACGGTGTATGGATTCAGCCTGGACCTGAAAATGTGGCGTACGTCGATTTGACCCTACATATAAGCTCATGGCAGTGGCTAACAAGCTCAGTTCAATTCGCGGTTACCTACATCAGGAACATCGTGTGGGACGAGTCTTCTTTCGATCGCCTTGCGATACCTGCCGGCAACAAAAAGGCCGTCCAGGCGCTCTGCGAGGCTCACCTAGGACGAAATTCGGATCTGGTCTTTGAAGACTTTGTTGCTGGCAAAGGACAAGGCCTGATCACGCTCTTACAGTAAGTTGGTCAAGTCGGTCAGCCTCTGCGTGACGATGATATTGATCACCTTCTCCAGTGGACCTCCTGGTGTTGGAAAGACTTTGACGGCCGAGACGATATCCGAGCACCTCCACCGACCCTTCTACACGGTAGTATCCACCCTTTACAGATCGGACCGTAGCTGACATTGTAGATCTCCGCCGGCGACCTGGGCACCAATCCGAATGACCTCGAGCAGAACCTGTCCGAAATATTCGAACTATCGAGCCATTGGAAGGCCACCTTGCTCTTAGATGAAGCGGATGTCTTCGTGGAGAGGCGGTCGACCAGTGACATCCACCGGAATGCGCTCGTTTGCATCTTCCTGCGCAAGCTCGAATACTACGATGGCATCATGTTTCTTACCACCAATCGAGTACAGACGATCGATGAGGCATTCGCGAGCCGAATTCATATGCCTTTGAGGTATAACGAGCTGAACGAGTCAGCCCGAAAGAAAGTGTGGACGGGTCATCTGACCAAGGCTGTCACCAAGCATGGAGGAGCGAGATGCAGCGTCGATGATCTAGACCGTCTAGCACGGAAGAAGCTCAACGGGCGAGAGGTATGTTTCCTTCCACGAAAGTAGAGTCTCAAGCTAAATGCAGTAGATTACCAACGTCACTTCCACAGCACTGGCAATGGCTGCATTTGATGGTACCGTCCTCAGGGTCTCGTATCTCGAGCAGGCGATGGAACTGAGCAAGCAATTTCAATCTGATTTCAAAGGCGCAGGGTATTTTGACAGCCAGAGGTCTTATTTGTAAAATGTTCTCTTTCTGATTGTGCGACAAGACCCGACACAGACTGTGAAGGAAGGCAGAGGAACTTCGACTATGCTCGAGTAGAGTTAATGACTGACTGCTTAACCACAACCAAGAGCGGTGTCTCTATTCCAAGATAGCCCTGACCGCAATGATTGCATGTTTCCTTAAATCTCTCTAAGCTTTGCTCTAGCAGACGCACTCCCTGCGTGAGGCTTTCGCGGAATGGTTCCAGTTCTCGTTCTGAAAGCGTTTTCGATCATACGGACGATGTTTGGGGAGGATAGGCTTGGTCACGAGCCGTTAAGCCTCTCGAGGTTTCCCGGGCTGGAGCCGTTGAACAGGACTTCAATCTTGAGCGAGGTGATTCGGAAAGTAAGACGTCCACAGTGATCTGGACGCGTAGAGTATAAGACAAATCCAATCAGCACGACGTAAATATAGCCCTATCCATTCCTCAGTCAAATATATGGGCCAAAGATCTCTTTCCTGGTCTAGTTCTTTCTGACAAGTCGGACAGGTTACCGCAGCGTAATGAATAACCTCATCGAGGCAGTCCGAGCAGAAGCCGTGACCACACTTGGTGACTGTACACTTCTCCTGTTCCATGCATATGTCACAGATAAGGTGGCCCATGCGGTCCAAACGCTGCTTGATCGCTTTCAGCTCCAGGCGTAGCTGCTTGTTGCTCGCACTGAGTACAGCCTTTTCTAGTTTCAGGTCTTTGATAACACTGCTCTGGCCTGCGGACTTTTGCAGCCAGGAATCTTTGTCTTTTTGGCGCTGAGCGAGCTCTTGGAGGTACTCGCGCCGATATTTATCACGAGACTCGCGCAGTCTGCCGACCTCCTGCTTCACCTTGTTGTTGCACTTCCGATAGGACTCTTGAAGGTTAGCGATGTCTTGCTTTGTGCTTTCGAGGCACATATCTAGCGCCTCGCCGTCAAAATCGTCGTCGAGGTCGATGATCGTGATGACGTTGTCGTCAGTCATGTTTGGTCGAATACTGTCGCTGAGACGTAACTTTGTGTGATGTCGGTAAAGGCTAAGACGCAGACGCGGAGTACTGTAGATCAGAGAGGTGGCAGAGGTATGAAAGGAGGGAAAAGACGACGGGAGAGAACTGGGCCGTATGCCCACCTTAAGTACCTTGCGAGGCTTTGGTCTAGCAGCCCCTCAGTGCCACTACTACACTGCCGCTGCTTGCGATAGACCAATGAAGCCTCGAGCACGACCATCCATCCTGTCATGGCAGTGCGGCATAGCATTGGTGGTACAAGCCAAGGTTGATTCGTTGTTCACGCCGACTCAGTCTCATTGTGCATACAAAACTTCTTAGCTTGGCCACTCTGGAATTGTCGCAAGCTCCGCATAGGATTAGAGGGGGCCACCTTCCCCTACAGAGCTAAATCTTCAATTGTTCGCCCTTTGCCGTGCTTCACTCAACTGAAGGCGAGGATCATTTTTGGATGAGCAGAAAGAAGATGAACGAGGTCGGAGCGGATGGGCCTCTTTCAATACATTGTGTCTTCACTGCAAAATGCGGCTCACCGTCGACCAGGCAAAACTGCCCATCTTGGTCCATAAGATGGCCACTGAACCACTACTGTAGCCGGGAAAGATGCTGTGATCTCCCGGATTGACCTCCTGTCTTTGAGACACGGCCAATTGGATCGACCTTGAATCTGCAGACCATGACTGGACGATCCTCAGGGTTTCGAACTCTGATGGCTCACATCATCCAAAAGGCCGGACCGGCACTGGTCGGAGATTCCTGCAGATTGTCTTTGGCAGGTTCTGGTAAGGTCTTCAAGCAGAATAGTTCGGTCTAGTTGGTCTCTGCTCAACTTGCCTCTGGTAAGGCAGATTTGTCCACATCGTGAGACAGATTTGAAGCACAACGCATCGTTGAATGAGGGCCTAGGACTGTAAGCGGGAAGACGTGATGGAGAAATCAGGAATTGCATCCCACCAAAGTGAGCAAATCTGCATTGCCATTGCCCCATATCAAACCCCCAATATGTTTGGGCTGATCTTTGAGGAATTTCTCAGCGATGGAGTGTAGCTTGTCAAGTGACATGTTAGCATTACCACAGCACATCGACACCAGCGTTCTCTACACATTGAGGACAGCTTGGTAGAGGTCTCGCTGAGCCGCGGAGAACTTGCCTTTGACCGGCCATGTGCGTGTTATGTCGGAGATGTATCCTCCTTTCTTGCCTGCTGCATCAATGAGAACCATCTCGTCGTCATGGAGAACATCATCATTGCGGACGTAATGGATACCCAATCCGTTTCTGCCGCCTGCTATAACCGGCTCGTAGGCGATCTGATCGCACCCATTACTGATCAATCTGTAACGCCAAATATGCGTCCAGCTCTCGTTCGCCTGTGAAGTGCGTCCGCAGCGCTTCAGTATGCGCCTTTCCTGAGGCGCGGCCAGCTTCGCGCATCACGTAGATCTCGGCTGGACTCTTATATGCTCTCAACTCATTCATGGTATGTCGGAGCTGCTTTATCTTCCTCGAATCGATCAGTTCTGCAAAATCGGTCTTGCGCCTCGGAGTGCTATACAGAAAGCGCCATAATTCTGAGGCAGCCGGGCTTGGTTGTGTGATTTCGGTGAAGACCAGTGTGGCATCATTGAGCACTCGCGGAAGGATGGTCTTGATGGTGCTGATATCGCCTGTCTCATCCGCATTGAAGACATCTGCTGCAGCTTGCGTCCCTGATCTAGCGCCATCCCAGACTTCAGCTTTTGGGTCTTTCTCTCTCACGTAAAGGTGGAATGTGTGATCTTGCCCGCTTGCATGTTGCCCGATCACGGCGAGCGCCTCAGGCTCGTTAAAGCCGGTCAAGTAGAGGAAATCTGGGTCTTGGTAGAACTCGTAGAAGCAGGACCCTGTTCGCTGCATGACGTCGGCAGCTGCATCGACAGCCACGGCTCCATTGGGGAGTTTTTGAGCTAGTCGCGTGCCTCGGTTGGCATATTCCTGGGCTGTGATTCCTGGAGTAAGCTCTCCAGGCTTGAGAAGATGAGGATGGGTCTCGGACAGAGTATAGCCGAGACCGAGACCGATGGCCTGAATGGCAGAACGTGTGTCGTTGCGTGGCTCGGGCGCATCGTCCTGATGAGTGGAGGTTCCTGGTTGCAGGGCGTGACTGGCCGTCAAGCAGTGTTCGCAAAGTCCTGCCTATCGGTCGACCATGTGACATACTACGACTGGTCAGGAACGAGGGATGAGTCGACGACAAATTGAAAAGCAATAATCCCTCAGCCAGGTGAGATGCGCGGCGGTGATCTCTGCGGCGACTCGCTTGCGCCTTCCGCATCAGGCATTTCATGGGCCATGCCTCGCTTTATGTTACATAGTACCCTCGAACCCCTGGGCACGGATGTGTGGTCAATCAACTGGACTCAATTACCAATGAGTCACGTAGAAAGCATATAAGACGTCACGCAGCCATAGGCCATAACACCACTTCAAACCATAGCCCAGTAGGCAGTTCGTCAAGATGGTGCGCGCATTCGAATATCCTAAGAAGCAGCAGAACACTGTCAAGCGATACAATGATCGGGGTAGACCTGTACTTTTCTCTGGCTAGCTGACAACAACTGACCACAGCCAGGTACATATCAACTTGGACCGATCCACTTGGTCATCAACAACTCGCCTGTCGTCCATGTTTCCTTTGCGCCCAGTCCAGACGACCAATTTCCAGCCATATTGCCGATGATCGGTGTTATGGCTTCGTACGAGTACCCCAGTTCCAGCATTGACGAGCCTTTCGACTGTTACCTCCATGGCTACGTCAGTTCTAGGCTGATGCGCCTCGCTCGAGACTCTGAAAAGGGCCTTCCAGTTTGCATTTCTGCCCCTAAAGTTGACGGCCTTGTGTTGTCCTTAACGCCCAATTCTCATAGTTACAATTACCGATCAGCCGTGCTGCAAGGCTATGCACGGCCTGTAGAGGAAGTGAAGGAGAAAGTTTGGGCAATGGAGCAGATCACCAACAAGGTTGTCCCAGATCGTTGGCGAAACTCGAGAGTCCCTCCAGATAACGTTGAGATGACCTCGACCATGATTCTGCGGGTGCAGGTCGAGACTGGAAGTGGGAAGATACGCCATGGCGAGCCACACGATGAAGCCAAAGATCTGGACAGAGAAGACGTTACCAGCTCCGTCTGGACTGGAGTTGTGCCTGTGTACGAGACGTTCGGAGAACCAGTACCAGCAGCAACCAACAAAGTCAAGGAGACTCCTCTATACATCAGCTCGTATGCTAAAGAGGCGACAATTTCGAATAGGGAACAGGCTCTGGAAGCCGTCAGAGAATGAGGGCCGAGTTTATCTGCATACCTAGCAGATTTCCCTTGTCATTCATTACACACGCACAGCATGTCTACCACTCTTTTGTGTTCGCTCTCTGCACCTACCGTCACGCATGCTTCGACAACCAACCAAAGTAAAGCACAACCACTGCGTCGACCTCAGAGCTCGTCGCACTGACTGGTTGTAACCCACCGAAGTATGGCATTTTATGCGCATGAACCCTGACCTTGGTGCGCAGGCTCCGTGCGGAACATTGACGTGGCCGGCAGACCTGCCCAAAGTTACGGTTAGAGGAACCGCCTTGATATCTCGGGCAGAGGCAGAATGTTTGCGTTGCACGTGAATGTCGGCGTTATGTCGTGCTGGTAAAGGGACCGAGCATAGAGGACTGGAAGAAACCAGAGGGCAAGCAAAGAGGACGCCGCGGGCTAGCATGAGATTCAACTATTGGTAACACAAGTACCATGCTTACTTATGCTCTTCAATAAATACTGCTTAGGCCTTTGGAGGTCCACAAGAAGAATTTAGCCCTCATTCGGCGGATTCAAGCCCTTCTTGTGGTACGCTATTGTTGGCCAATGAAGTGGACGAGCCTTGTCGAATCGTGTTTGGTTGCTGCGTTGGTCTTCGAGATGCTGGTCCCGGATTGGGGTACTGTTGATGTAGTAGCTGAACATTATGATGATGGTACTGCGGCAGGAATACCTGCGTCGAGACGTGTGTCTGCATCTGCTGGCGCTGCTGCCCCGCTAGGATCAAAGACTGCATGTGGTCCAAGGTTCCGTCCGCATGGACCTCAGTGCTTTCGCGACTTACCGTTGCAGGCACTGTGTGCGACCAGGGCCAAGACGTCATGCTGGAATCCTGATCTATAGTATGGAAGGCATAGGCATTCTCCTGGATATGAGAGTGTGTGTATTGACTTGTTTGCAGACCTGATAAACTGTATGGTTGCCCATTCGAGGATATCGGAAAGTAGTCAAGATTGAGGTCTTGGAGTGCACTTTGTCGGCCCGCCCCTGGAGCACGTTGGTTATGCATGTAGGCATTAGAAGTATATGCCAATGCATGGGGCGGTGCCGGATCACATGCCCGATACGTTGTGGTAGAGGGGTATCCATCAACATTCGCGCCAGTACTAGTCTGAGACTCGCCAGCTCCTTCAAAATTGAAGTTCGGGGTGCGTAAAAGAGTCTGTTGCGAGTACGGTGGTGCCTGAGGAGAAGGCCTTGATTCTCCGCGCTGGCTGATAGGCTCCTTCCCGTGTTTCGGGTCCTCGAAGATGAATGAGTATTCTCTATCCTCCGTGCTTAGCCCCGGTCGCAATGAGCTGTCGACATTATCGATTGTTACTTTGCTAGCCAAGTTTAACAAGTAACTCTGGTCTATGCTTTCGTTTGGTATTATTCCGCGGCTTTGGAGGGCATCAAGGTTGTGTCGAAGGTGATCAGCTACCTCTGTAGAGGTGGCATCATTTCGGAGTGAGTAGAGAAGGCCGTCGAAGACTGGCGTCTCGTTGTACTTGATGGAATTGAGCACTGCATTCAGAAGGTGTTGGACCTGGTTGTCATCCGTAGGTGCCTTTACTCGGTGTGCCTTCGATATGCGTCCGTCGTCGAAACGGCAGGAGTAGGCAGCCTTCTGGCGTGCATCGCATGGGGAACGACCAGAACACTATCCTCGTTAGACACGAGACCATAGGGGCAGAGTGAACCATTACCTTCGTCTTTCGTCTTTTGCATTGATCGCATGCATTTCCAGTGCGAAGACCTCGCCTTCCGGACTGAGTTCCAGATGAGCTTGCAACGGACCTCGATCGCTTTTGTGTTGCGGTATTAGGCAGCTCTTGTTGTTCGTGATCTGACGGACTGTCCATATCTGTGGCGTTGAATCATGCATATCCCTCGAGGGGCACGACTGGCATCTCCTCGATACCGTTATAGCGACCTTCGTACAGGAGGAATGACATGACTGCAGGCGAGATCTAGAATCCGAGAGTGGCGAGACCGTGCAACGATGTCTCTGGACTAAGGTAGGATGAAGGACCGCTCTCCTGTCACAAGTGATGTGCAATACTAATGATGCGATGCTCCGCTATATGTCTGTGGCAACTCTGGAAAATCCTGTACTATTAGTCTACTTCTGAGGTTTCGAGACAGCACATCGCGGACGTACAAGCACAAGTCCATTGGAAAAGCGAGTCCTGCACAGTATGGCCGGGGGCCGCCCTGCCCCCGAGCGCGGCAAGACTCCAGCCAGAAGTCTCAGCCAGCAATACTGAGAGTTATCAAAAAGCGAACTCTCTAGCCGATGTACTAGTAACATGGAGTTTCCGGACACCGTGCGCTCATCACCTCTCGTTCAGCCCGCAACTTCTGCGTTCGCATCTTGAACCCCTGGTACAGGCTCTGGCGGGCCCCGAGCCCTTTCCCTGACATCAAGCCCTTGCATTTTATGTCATTGGTCCATGATAGCCCAGCTGATCAGGGACACAGCCAATAAACAGCCTTATCCGAGGGAGCCCGGATAAGACTTCCTGGATCTTGGCGTGGCTGCGCTCGAACACCACATCGAGGAAGCTGGTGATCCGGTCGTCAATTTACTGTATCGGGCTTCGGCAAACATTGTGACAGTGTGCGCCCTGGGACGACTGTGCAGTGGCCATTGAAGACGCGGTTTGAGATAGTTTGTATGAGCACAACTTCGATCCGGTGATACATAGTAAAAGGTGTGTCGATTGTGCTGAAGCTTGACGGGCAAGAGCGTGTAGACATCGATATTGGGTGCTCCACTTTCAATGGCTAGCGCAACTCGCTTCCTTCCCCGAGGAATAGTATGTGGCAGTACTGGGTCTGTATGTCTTCGATGCCAGGGAGAGAGACCGACCGAAGTGTGTTCTTGACTATGATCGCCAAGTCTCGTATCGGACTGAATACGAGTGATTCAAACACCTCTTAGTTCTTCAGGCGATCACAATCAGCAGACGGCTGGTTGAAATGGTAAGCACGGCCGTACTGGCTCAACGTGTATGCGAGGCCACAGGCCGGATAAATTTTCCGGGCTTGAAGTTGGCCGAACGTTAAGCCTCTGTCCGTCTAGCTGCCGCCGTCTGAGGTCCACCGTTGAGACTAAGGCTGCATCGGTAAGATCGACGTCTCGATTCTCCGATGACCTAGTGCTCGCATACAGGTAGCCAGAGAGCATTGTAAACCACTGCAAGATTGTCCAGCCTGAAGAAGTTGGCTCTCGAACAATTCCGCGACACGCCATAGCAAGCTGGCCCTATTGGCGCGCTCTTGCAAAAGTGGCATAAGCTGATATGCATGAATCCCCGTACGCTTCTATTTTGCTAGGAGTTAGTGTTCCTGACATCAATCGTCGTCTCGGTCATTTGCCAAACCTCTGCTAGCGCTTCAGTATACTCAAAGCTTGTAGTACTAGCAGTGGCGCTTGATAGCCCATCGATCGGTTAGCGTCAGATTCAGCGATAGAAAACGATCGATGCCACTTCAGCCGCATGCATATGGCCCCCACCTCTGCGTCCTCTCGCTATTGTTCGCTTCTCTGTCTATAAGGTCTTGGTCTTCGCCTAGCGATTCATACAGCACGTTCGGTTGTAGGCTTGGTGATCCAGTACCTACTGCGCAAGGAACATTCTAAGCGTTCAAGCCAAGCTTCTTGCTACACATCTGGGGTGGACTATGCCCCCTTAACGAATTGCTCAAGCGCGGTTCTTACCATGTGAGATGGCAGTATCGTCAGCAGCCAGTGCCCCTGCTGCAAAACATTGATATGCATTGTAAAAGAGAGAAAGCATCTTGGTGAAGTGGCGCCATAACAGTGCAAACTTTCAATGCCTTTCTTATACCACGACTTAGCATTGAGCGGCGGCTGTTTCGGTTGTTGCAATTACACCAGTTGTGCTTCGACACTCGTTCGAAGCGATCGTTGGTTTTGCCCGCAGCTGTAAGGCTGTATTATTGCGCACCGAGATTGAGATATGTAGAGTCTGTCTGGGCGTCTGGGTGTCTGGGTTTTCATGGAGGCCTCGCCCGATAGTTTGATGACGAAAAGTATGTCTGACGTGGCAAGCCATCTGAGGTGCTGTTTTCAAAATGTCGGGGTCGACGGAGAAATTGCCGAGTCGTCGGACATGCTCGATAAAAGCCTGAGACATTTTGACAGACTTTCGTTCTGTTTCTTCGTAGACGAGACAGGCAGCGTCGCTGTATGGCCAGTTGCAGCTCTGCTTCGACAGCAAGACGTTTTTGTAGTGATCTCGTCCGGATAAGAGAAAGTCTTTGAACACGGGAAGGTGGCAAATATCGATTGCTGCAATATGCGGAACAGTATATTGCTTGGACAGAGGTCTGAGCATCGGAGGTAAATCGTCGTAAGTTTCCGCAGAAGGGGCGATAAAGAACTGGGACGCTGTCAGCCAAGTCACCGCGGCCTCAGGTCGTATGAAACCCACCCTCATTTGAATTCCTGCGATGTACACAAGTGCCAATTGAAACGTAACAGACCGTTCGGAAGAAGCCTTGGCAATCTGACAGGCCCAGGACCAAGCGTTAATGTCCTTGTTGCTGTTATGGCCAATGAACGCATCAAGACAAGGAGTAGAATCTCCGATCAGGTTCTTCGGGTTTGCACCTGCTCTGATCATGTGCCGAGCGCCGTCGCGAAAGGATGTGATTGCGTTCGACAAAGGGTCGTCCGTCTTGATGTTACAGATGTCGTACGCGAAGCTTGGCAAGATGTCGTCGTCAATCCGGGTAGCTAGACCGGCCTTGGCCAGGCTCGCCCATAGCATAGTAATATCGATGAAGCTCATTGGGGCATCGATATGAGTACCAATATTTATAAGCCTAGAACGGCAGTGATCCCCAGGGTCGTGTGCACCTCTTATTGGTGAGACTTGAAGATCACTGTCTGCTGCGGTAGCTGGAGAGCAATTAGTCGAGGATGGTGAACGTAGTACGTCGCCATCTGCTGAACGCTCACTAGACGTAGTAATGGTGTGAGGCCCCTTGACATGTGGCGTGCCGAATTTGAACACGAACTCGACCGCAGATTTCGTGCTTTGCGGTAAGCAGACATCTGATGTAGGTGCTTGTGCGTATGATTGTCCTATCGTCGCTAGTTGTCCAGTGGGATCTATAGCTTGCATAGCCAGAGAGATCGCTGTAGAGAGTTGAACATCACCACTCCGCGTGCTTTCCACGAAGGCATCAAACAGGGCCTTGTAAGCCTTTGAATTGTATTTAGCGTCGCGACGTCTCATGTCGGAACTAGGGTCAACGACACATTTCGTCTGGAGCCTTCGACAAGCATTACAGGTTCCGGGACCTCCGGAGCATTTCGATTTACGGCTCTTGCACGCTTGGCAAGCGACGGAGGTCTTGGAAGACCCGCGGGCGCTGATGGGTGGGCTAGTGGGCATTTGACGTGTAGCTCAGCAATGGAGGCAGCGGAAATGCATCTCGTTGGGAGGAATGTGTAAAGAGGAGAAGTTGGGTTGCGAATATTAGCGGAAACCTGATGGCCATGTGTTCGAGCTGAGGGGCTAGGAGGCTGTTACTGGAAACTCTTTAGTCGCATGCGGACGTGATCTTCACCGTGCTTGACCTATTGTCCGTGGCAGGGAGTCAATAATAATCATGTGCTATGCACGGTAATAATGCAGACACAGATCCTCGATGGAGATGTACAGCTAGCCCAGCCTTGTTTTCCGAGGCGGTTGAGCCTGGATCACTTGAGGAACACATCAAGCGCGGTTGAGTGCGGGGATTGAATCCGGCCAGGCTGGCCTACCTCACCATTACCCTATCAGGTTCAGAATCTCGAGACACAACGCTGCAGCTTGAATTGAAAGACGTTACTCCGATCGAACGGCGTGTCGATCTTGCTATGAGATGCCACATGCTGCGTACGACGGGACACTTCTAGAGTCGTCTTCACTACTTTATTTGTCGTTTCAGAGCAGTCTGTGCGACGTGAGGCCCGCATGGTGAATTGTACGCATCACACCTCGTTTGTTAGTTCGAAGAGCAGGTTCGCATCCTCCCAATGACAGAGTCTTCTTTCCGAGCTGTTCGTGTCTTGCAGTCCTGCATGGCAAAAGACGGTTGGAAAATCGGTAGGGCGTAGGGCAAGAGCCTGGATCCCCAAATTGCAGCTTGCGCGAGTCATTATTTGATGCTGGAAAAAGCACCAAAGTTGCTGTGCCAAACAGCGCCGCCAATCATCAGCCAAAGTACAACAATATGCTCCGAAGCGCCATGTGTCGAAGTAGATGGTCACTACATTGAAAGCCAACAACATCACATGTCCAAAGAACATCGTCGCTCTTCGAAGGCTAGAGGCAGAGGCGACGCCGACGCTGGGGCCGATGCACGGCCCTCATTCGCACGACCACCAGGCGCAAGAGCAACACCACCTTCATCCTACCCTTCACAACAGCCGTCACCTGCACGTCGGCGTTCGCGATCCAGAGAACACTCGCGGCACCGCTCAGACTGGACTTCTGACGGTGACAACTGGTCGGATTTGGAGCGTCGTAGGCGAGGTGAACCCCCACAGCCACAAAAGCGGCCGAGGACGAAACCTCATAAGGCCAAAGCACCACCCGCTGTGTCACCGGTAAAAAAGCACGCGTCCGAGAAGGTGATGACCACGAACATCGGCGTCAGCAGCAGCGAGATAGGCACAAACGCAAGATTTCCGAGCCACCGTTATCATACGACACGGGCGATAAGGAGCGTGATCGCGCCAAATACACCTCAGGCTCCTCTGCAACCAGCGGCACGCAACTGCTGAGTTCCAATGCCTTATCGAAGCTCAACGAAGAGAACGATCTAGCCCAATTCGACGCAAAGAGGAAAGCTAGAAAGAAACGGGAGAAGGAGTACAAACAGCTACAGAAAGGCGCAGAACAGAGAAACCAAAAGAAGGGGCGGGCAAAGAACAGAGACGTTAGCGGCGCCATTCTCGAGGAAGGAAGAAGTGGTGAGAGGAAACGTCGCGAAGGAGGTGATCGAGGTGGTTACGGCTATTACGACGAATACGACGAGAAACGAGAATTACGAAATGAGACGAAAGCACCGATGAGCATGAAGAAAAAGAGATGGATAGTTGGTGCAATCGCGGTTCTGCTGCTGATCATCATAATCGTCGTCGCAGTGGTCGCAAGTAAAAGCAAGAAGAAAGCTGGAGGAAACAGCGGCGACAGTGGTGATGACGCGAGCTCAGCGAACACACCGTTGAACAACTGCGATGCGGGCGACACCCCTGAAAGCGCGAAAGGCACATACCTTGACATTTCTACGTGGCTAGATACCTCGGATTTCAATTGCACATATAGAGCCGAAACAGTTGGCAACTTGTCCGTGATGGGACTCAACTCGGATTGGGATGATTCGGCGCAAGCAAATACGAATACCCCCGCATTAAACAAGCAGTGGCAATATGGCAAGATGCCTGTTCGAGGCACTAACGTTGGAGGGTGGTTGAACCTCGAGCCCTTTATCACGCCATCGATGTTCAACTACTCAGCGTCTGACAACGTAGTCGATGAATGGACATTGTGTCAGAAGCTCGGTCAGAACTGTGCCAGCATTATGGAAAAGCATTATGCTACATTCATAACCAAGTCTGACTTCCAAGCAATAAAAGATGCTGGCCTGGACCATGTCCGTATCCCTTATGGCTATTGGGCGGTAAAGACCTATGATGGCGATCCATACGCTGAACAGGTCTCTTGGCGATACCTGTTGCGAGCAATAGAATGGTGTCGAGAATATGGTCTGCGTGTCAACCTGGATCTCCATGGTGTTCCAGGCTCTCAGAACGGCTGGGCTCACAGTGGTCACCAAGGGACCATCAATTGGCTGAATGGGGCAAATGGGGACGAGAACGGGCAGCGCAGTCTTGAAATACACGATCAGCTGTCGCAATTCTTTGCTCAAGACCGCTACAAGAACGTCGTCACTTTCTATGGCTTGGTCAATGAGCCGAAGATGATCTATATGGATGACCCTTCAAAAGTCATCGATTGGAACGAGAAAGCGATCGCGCTGGTGCGCAAGAACGGAATCGAGCAACAGATCGTCTTCGGCGACGGCTTCCTGGCTCTGACAGAGTGGGACGACACGATGAAAGGAGTTGACGACAAACTCATGCTCGACACACATCAATACCAAATCTTCAAAGTTGGACAATTGAAACTATCACATGCCGACAAAGTCAACCTGGCATGTTCTGGCCGGACAGGCATCATGACAGTATCGAACAATCCTTCGACTGGCTGGGGTCCGACCATGAACGGCGAATTTTCGCAGGCCGATACAGATTGCACGCCCAACCTCAACAACATAGGGGCCGGCTCCAGGTGGGCAGGCAACCTCAACACGAATATCGGCGCTGGCGCCGTCATTGTCAACACATCAAGCTGTGCAACACCACCTTGCTCGTGTGCGATGGCAAACGCTGACGCTTCAACATACACTAGCAGCTACAAGCAGTTTCTGCAGATGTACGCCGAAGCACAGATGCACAGTTTCGAGCAGGCGCAAGGTTGGTTTTACTGGACTTGGAAGACGGAGAGTGCGACGCAGTGGAGTTGGAAATTGGGCCTAGCTGCTGGGATACTGCCGCAAAAGGCTTATCAGCCGTGTTTCAAGTGTGACAGTGATGTGCCTGATTTTAGTGACTTGCCAGATAGCTACTGAAAAGGCGCAACGAACACGAAACGATGTTATCGAGAGGGAGCCAGCAATGAATGCTGAATGAACTCAAGAGCAATGTGGGCCATGAAGCTCGTTTCGTTATCACTGACTTCTAGGGTGCCAAAATTGTACTATGAAGCTCAATATGACGATCAGACAGGCACGGTCGAGGATTCAGTAGATGCGATGTGGTTGGCGATAAGGGATGAGAACACGACGTTTGCAACGATGCGACGGCACCAGGACTGTGCTGCGATGAAAGGAAAGGACCTAATGTATGTATACATTCCGTGTTTCCATTATTTGGACACAACGAAGCAGGAACGAAGCAGTAACTGAAGGTATTTATCGCCATATCTATGCACACGGAAGCTTCGTTGCGAGGTAGACTGACCAAAAGACTCGAGCAGAACTTTCCTTGAGTGAGGACGTCTGGCACGTAGTCCATACGCGTTGAGGTGCTACAACTGCATTACTCATATCTTGGCCTTTGGCTCTGTGCCCTCCTTCTTTCGATGCGTGTAGCTAATCCTCTTAAACTTTTCCAAGGCCTCACCCCACAGCTCACTCCTCAACAAACCGTACACACCCATGCTCGCTCTGAGCGCTTGCTCAGCTGCAAGTTTACACGCAACCTCCAACATCTGGCCGGGCTCCGCAATAGCATCTACAATGCCATCCGCAAACGCCTCCTTCCCAGTCCACTTATGCGCCTCAAGCAGCATCTTCCGTGCGATCCTTGGACCCAACTTGAGTCTTGGCAGCGCACCGATACCCTCAAAATGCAGTCCTAGATTAACAGGAGGCATTGAGAGGAATCCGCATTTGCTGTTCATGACGCGGTAGTCGCAGGATAGTGCGAAGGGACAGACGCCGCCGAAGGTATGCCCTGTTACGCAGGCTATGGTAGGTAATGGGTAGTCGACGAGAGTGGCGAGCAGGGGTAGAAGCCGTCGGCGTTGGCGTAGGGGTTTGTGTCCGATTCATCAAGTTCGAGGCCTGTGCACCAGAACTTGTCGGAGAAGGAGTTTATGACTACTGCACCTGTTGTCCCTGTTAATTAGTGACCGAGAGCGGCTGCTGTGCCAGGCAAATGAACGGGTTTAGCTTAGGGTAGAGCGTGTGCCAACCTCGTGAAGACCTGCTTCATGCATAAGGCCTAGTTTACCTGGTTGACTCGGCTTGACGAGGTCACGCTCAATATGTCGAAGAGCGCGGATGATGGTCTGAGCATAGGCGGAGTTCAACCGGTTCTTGGGCGGCTTGTGCATTGTTATGATATGTACGCCTGCATGCTCGGAGGAGGAGGTGGTGGACAGGTTGTCAAAGGTCGGCGAAGAGTTCTTCATCTTAACGGTCGTTGCCTCGAAGTGGTTGTTGTCCTGCCTAGATCCAATGAAGACCGAAATTTTTGGGCTTAACAGCTGAAGATATCGAAACCAGCGAGAATGATGCAGCTGAAATTCCTAATGATACACCAAGATGTGTATTGGTTAGACGATCAAATGGCAGAGGAGTTTCCGAGCAGGAGTTACGCAACACAAGATTGCACTTCGAAGGCAGGACAGGGGAGCTTCCCTTCTAGACACGCTCTCTTGACGTACGGTTTTCTACGACTTGTTGGGTGTCTTCACTTCGGACGATGGTCCGGTGCGGAGAGGGTCCCACTCCCCGACCACTCGGCCGCTCTACCTTCCTTGAACGACTTATCACAAGCAACACGTGTCTCGTGTAAGGCTGCCAAGTCTAGCCCAAGATAGCTAGTTTTAGGACGATCCAGCCTTGCAATGTAGCGTCCCTTTTCCAGAGAGAACAGAAGATACAGTAACTTTAGAAGCAGCGCACGGCGGAGTACAATATAATTACTACTTAGATAGAGCGAAGAAGAATAACCGTAGGGAAGACGCGCGTTTACACACTAACATCCCCAGATTTCGTACGAAAACCAAAGGCTGATAGTTCGACTGAAAAAACTGAATTTCGGAAAGAAGCATACAATCATAACAGTACTTTGTAAAAGACGATACCTATGTTACGTGCTATATATGTGAAACCTTCGCAAAGACTTGAACGTTTTGAGCTTAGGAGACAATGGTGAATGGCGTTTCCTGCAAACTGAACACGGTAGAGGATGTAAGATGGTGATTCCATCACTTTGCACTTCGGGTCGTGGCTCTCAGCGAGACAAGCAACGGCCACAAAAGAGATGGCCACAGCTAAGAGCAGTGTCCCTGTCTCTCAATCAGTCGTTATGCGTAACCTTGCGATTCAAAGTGAAACGTAAACCGCAGACCCTCGCTGAAGGTATCACGGGACGTGGCGAGGTTGAAGCTCGCTCGGTTTTCCCTTCTTGGGTACCCTGCTTTCCAGGTCTTGAAGTGCTATGAAGGCTGCAAATCAGTATTAATATATACCCGTTTGGTATTTTCATCCGACGCCTATCTTCGCAATTTGCGGTTGCTCCTGAGTGCCTCCTTATTCTACCTCCTCCGACAGGTATATGGGCCAAATATCGTCTGTCTGGTCCAATTTTCTGCGACAAGTTGGACAACTGGCCTCTCCGACGACTGGCACTCCTCCGCCGCTCAGCATTGCCCCTTCGGCGGCAGCATCAAACCAGGCAGAAAGGCAGCTTGCGCAGAAGCCATGACCGCACCTGGTGACTCGGCATTTCTCCTGATCATAGCAGACGTCGCAGGTGAGATGGTCCATCCGCTGCAACTGGTTCGTTTTGGCCTTGAGTTCAATGCGCAACTGCTTCGCCTGTGCCCTGAGATTGGCTGTCTCGCGTTTCAAGGTTTTGGTCTCTTTGTCCTTGTCCGCAAATGTCCGCCGCCAAGACTCCTTGTCTTTCTCGCGCTGGTGCAGCTCGTGCTGGTAGTCATGCTCATACCTTTCCTTCAGTTCTTTGAGTTTCGCCATTTCCTGCTTCTTTCTGCTGCGGCTTCTTCGACGTGATTCTTTCAGCTTCGCAATGTGCTGCCTCAGACCCTCCAGACCGATGCTCAGCGCTTCGGAGTCGGATGTATCGCTGAAGTCGGCAGACGAGAAGAGGTTGATGTCAGTCATGATCGACTAAGGGGCCGTCGTAGAGCGGCAAGCTGTGGTACCGGCTAGAAACTTGGTTTGACAATTGATAGTGTGAACGAGAGTGGCATGGAAGAAGAGAAGGCATGCCAGCAGAGTGAGGGCGCATGCTGGCTTTAAGTACCTTCCACAGGCACAAGGTCTGCTCGGCCCCTAAATGGCGCGATGATGCCAACTCACTCACGACTAACCAATGGAGTTGGGGACAATGAAGTACCCTGGAATGTTTGTGCCGCCGAATGTGCCTCACCAGTACCGAATTCGCCTTACAATCACAGATAGACCAATTCGGCTTGACCGAATCCGAAGTCCATCGCGAGCATGAGCCTTGTTCGACGCAAAGTAGTGGGCGTTGTGCTCGTCCTTCACGAGCAAGTAGACCTCGGCCCCGAACAGCGTACTGTACTCGCGGGCCTTCTTGACCAGGCCCCACCGACGACGACGGCATCGCTCGTACCGCGCTTTTTCGTCTTTGACCTGTCGGCTGGCGGTCCGCTTCGAAGCCTTTCGTTTGCGGGGTTTGCGGATCTTGAAAGGCATGTGGGTCACTCGTGCGGTCAACAACAATGTGCAAGAGTGGCACTCAGGCGAGACAAAAAGGAGACGAGAATTGTGGCCACAGTTCTTGAGCGATGTCTGTGTCCTACTTATGTGCTATGCGTCGTCGCAGAAAATGGTGGAAAAGACAGCTCTTGGCCACCGAAACCTGTCATGGCGAGCCTTTCCGTTCCGTGGATGGATGGACTGCACTCTCTTGGTTGCTGGTGGACGGTCATGCTGACCCCCTCGATCAACCGCGGCTGACCCGCGTGGAGCTCGTCACCACTATAGCGCGAACCCGTTATGACGGCTTTTGTCCATCGAATGTGGGTCGATCGGAAGTACATGCATGACCTCTGACACCACTTGTGTTTCATACTTGCGGCGTCGCGCATCGGCTACAAGACCACCAGAACAAGTGGACGAACGGCGTGGGGTACAGACGGTTAAAGAGGCCCATCTTCCGGCCGCACAGGACCACCCCTCCGATCTGACTCGAACATCGCGGCTCACCATGGATTTCGGCGGCCACCTCACCTTCGACCACGGCATGGACGACGAGATTGACGAGACTGGGCTGTTTGCCGATGCCGCGGACGACGACTTCTCCCTTCCTCCCACTCAGACGACCGTCCACCCGCCGAGCACACAACAAGCGGGACCGCACCCGGGACCACAGGCGGGCACCAGCAATGTATCGGGCTTCAGCAAGGGCGCCATTCGCCGTCGAGAGCTGACGTCGCGACCCGATGCCGCCGGCACTGCTCCACGTCGACTGACCAGCCCCACCAACCGCCGCAGCGTGGGATCAGGAGTTTCCAAGTCGCGCCCGACCCCGCCGACTGCGACCGTCCCCACCTCGGGATCGCTGAGGCGCTCTCTCCAGGAGACTCTCCACCGGGCCTCGTCGATCCAGACGCTGGAGAGTCAGATGGCCGCATTGCAGGCTAGGTCCGAGATGGGTCCACTGCCGTCTGGTCGACGTTGATCTAACCCGGGTGCTAGACTGCAAGCGTCCGAAGACCGAATGAGCCAGATCGAGGTGAACTCGCAGCGTACGCAGGACGAACTCCGCGTGTGTATGAGCGAGGTGAACGGGGCGCTGGAGTTTGCCGAGTCGTTCAACCAGCAGATGGGGGAACGGTCGTGATTTCATGGGTCGCCAGACAGGTGTTGCAGGCCCGAGCAAGACACGTCACCATCTAGGGCACTCGACCGTTTACTGAAGCTTTCACGCTCAGCGATAGATCACACTCAGAGATAGGGGGTGTCATCCTCGGTGAGCATCCACCGATATAGTGTGCCACCTCCAATAGAAGGAGCTATTGACAATATGAAAAGAGCATCTAATCGTGCCGTGTTTGCACACCCTTCTCGTCCTTTCGCATGCCAACCGAGCCATGGCGTGCTCGACCATGGACCATCTGGTCGACGATATAGACCACGTGCGTGCCGACCGAACCACACCGTTCGATCAGCCAGCGACTCTGCAGCCATTCGACGTGCAGATGCAGCAGACGAACGCGCCCACATTCGCTCTCGGTCTCCAGCCCCGCGTGCTCATGCGGCAAAAGCGCTTGCCGCGGCCTACGCACGAGCAGCGGCTAGTCGAGGCCATCCGAGACAACGCCTCGCTGATGCGAGAAGTGCGCTTCTTCCGTACGGTCTACCAAGCGACAGAAGAGATGCAGGACCGCATCCGCTCGGTGGTGCAGGACCTGACCCTCCACTACTACGTACGGCCGACCGAGGCGGGCGAGGCGGACGGCGCTTGGCTGTCGCTGGCGGACGAGCTGGACTTTGTGCTGTCGGACTTTGCTCACGTGATCGAGCTGGCGGCGCAGGACTGGATGGCGCTGAAACAACAGCAACAAGTGCGCGACCGATGGAGCCAGATCTAAGGTCGTTGTGTGCGTCTGAATAGAACCAAAAGTGACCACCAAAAATGACGGACCTTGGATATGCCCACAGAAGTGTGGTTGGTCTGTCGTGCCGTTGCTCTCAGCCCAACAAATGCAGAAGAATTTTTTATATACCCTATCTAGCCCAGTCCTCGGTTTTCTCGTGGTTCAGGATCGTACTGAGACACGGTGAAATGCTCGTCCATTGTCCTGGCAAATACCTCTCCATCGATCCTGTTCATGGCTGACCGTCAGTCAAGCTCTCCCAGCGGGCCATCCCGCCGCAGATCGAACCACCATCGAGCTCGGTGGCGAGACACATGTCGGAAGGACTTGACACGGCAGACCAGTGAGTCCTCTCAGCCAGAGTGTCTAGGTCCAAGGCTCTGTAGTCTGCCACGAAGATCAAAGTTTGAACAGCAAAGCGACTGATCTTGGAATATCCGTATGGTCTTCCGACTCTTGCTTGTTCGTCTTCTGGTCCCTCGTGCTTCTGGATTCATGGTGGTGCTGCGAGTTGACCTACCACTTTAGGGGTGACAGGTCTTGCTGGGCCATTGTATCGGTTTATGGGATATCTGGATATAGGTTGAAGGTGGTCGCAAAGAAGTCTGATCCTGCGCCTTGAGGATTGAAACAAATGAGAGAGTGCTTGGGTCGCAGTCTCGAAGCGCAGTTTCTGCTCGGTGTTGGCGGATCGCACAAAAATCTTGGCAGTCACGGAAACCTTGATGCCTTACTGGGACAAAACTCACGAGTTGCCAGCACAGTAGTTTTGCAGCCTAAGGCCGGAGAGTCCACCATTCGAATACTCGGAGTCACTTAGGTAAGTTTAACGAAGAGTGAGTAGGGGTTCATATTAATATTATTGAGATAGTACTTATGGTATGACGACCTACACCCTACCCCAACACCAGAACATACCGCTACACGACAATCTCGTGCTGACTATACCTAGCTTCCCCGGCCACAGCTGCAAGATGCCTGTTCTCTTCCTCCAGTTCACGAACTCGCTCTTTCGTCCTCTCTAGCTCTTCTGCCACATCATCTGTACTCGGTTTTCCATCTTTCTTACCATGGCTCCTCTCCTCATCTCGCTTATTCGCATCGTCTATCAGTTTTCGAATCTTCCCTAGCTGACCACCTTCGGGGTCTTTCGCATCGTATTGCGGCTCCCAGAGCACATGCTGTTGGAATAATTCCGGAAGCTGCAACCCAGCGTTATGACACATCTTGTAATATGTCGTGAGCAGAAACGGTTGTGCAATCGTAGGCATGGGGTCTCTCGTCTTCCATACGATGTCGTTGGTCTTCATCAATCGCTCTATGTGCTTCGCCCATACCCCTAACGAGGCCTCCTTGTGTTCCCACATCATCATACCTGCACCAATTTGTACATGCGATGAGTTCCCGAGCCGTGTCTCAGGAGGTATGATAGGAAGACCAGTGTTCTTCGGCAAGGAGTCAGTAAACGCCCGTGCAAGGTCTGGCGTATCTGTCCACAGGTGCAAGCCAGACGTCGATCGCGGATTGCAGTCGATGATCACCAACCTCTCACCTATCTCGACGAAGTCGAATGCGAGCTGACCACCGAAAATATAGCCAGTGTCGCGAAGGTGGCTGACGAGGTTCTCGATATACTTGTAGATACCCTCGTGATACTGCTGCTTGAAATACACGCTCGAGCTTCCATCAATGGTGTCGAATACGGGATACAAGCTAGTTGCAATCACTTCAGACTTACGCACGACGGAGTAGCTGCAGTAAGACTTTCCTTTGAGCCACTCCTGAGCGACGTAATGGTTGTGTTCGCCAATGTCAAGTTCATCATCGCTAGGTAATTTCTCACCTTGTTTCAGATGATGAACGCCAACACTGGAACGGCCAAAGCATGGCTTGAGCGCCAGACCGTGCTCGTACTTATCGAGTGGCAGGTTCCGTACATCATCGCCGTTGCGACAGAGGTGAAATGCGGGCACGTCCAGCCCCATCCTCTCCATGAGCTTGAAGAGCTCGTTCTTATTGTGCAACCGTACCAGAAGGTCGAATGGTGGCGCGAAAAGCCTGTCTAAGATCTCGCGTTCGTCGCACTCAGCCAGAAAAAAGATCTCCTCGTGGACGGGGATGATCAAGTCTATGTGCCATTTCACAGCCATTTCCTTGACGCCAGCGACGTAGCCGGCCGCATCATCGTGGGGTGCAGGTACTTTGCGTGACTGGTGTACTGCGGCACTGAACTTGCAGACATGATACTGCATTGGGTTGACCACGAAGACGACATGACCTGCTGTCCATAGCTGCCGTGCAAGATCTATTGCAACGGGGAAGCGTCCGTTGGTAAGCAGGATGCGCAGACGTGGTGGTGCCGTATAATCATGGTTACCATTTCGGTGGCGCCACGGTCCTGGGATTGAGATGGGCATGGATTTTAGATTTCTCCAACAGCTTTATAGTATCAGACAGTTATAAGCTAGGTGTAGACCAAGTGGAAAGAAAAGGATGCACGGTTATCTGGCAACGCAGCTTTAGCTCTCCTGAAAGGTCGCACTGAGTGACCTTGACATCACCCTTGTGGCACGTTCAGAGTTAATTCTTCGTATACTCAACCCGCACCTATGGACTCAACGCCCCAGAATTCCGCGACCCGCTGTACAGCCAAAAGCCAAAGCGGATGCCTGAACCCGAGAGCTCCGGGGAATAAGCCACACCCATTTGGTGTGCAACGCATCTAGAAAATGACGACCATTAAAAGACCTGCTCGCTTCTGATTTGCTTAGAGGTAGGAAGCGGCTGCCGATGTACTGTTCGGTAAAGGGAGGCTTGGTGGCGCCAATTATTGAAGAGTTTGTCAAAACAGAAGTCTCAACAATGAAGTCAACATGACGAACGGCTCGAGCGGCTCTGTCCGAAAGATAACGAAATGCAGCTAAAAGCATAAATTTGGTTCGTGTAGCACGCTAGCGTGCTATTCTCGCCTCCAGGCATTGTTGTTTCTACTTGTATCCTCTATGTCGCAGCCAAGCCCCATCCTAGCAGAGGCTGGCGAACTGAATTGGGCCCAAACGAACGTGCAGAACGGTGATAGCGGGGATTTTAGTTAGCTTGGTCGACCGTCACTGCGGTGGCTCCGCCCCACCTTCTACGGACTTGGCAGGTGAAGCGGTCACTCTGAGATTGAGTTCCCGAGCGGAGCGAAGCCGATATGACGCGTGTGGAATCTGCGTTATCAGGATTGGAAGCTGTTCAAACATCCCCTGTGTACAAAAATCGATTGGCCTAGGCAATCCCTTTTTGCGTTTAGCGGTGGCTTAGAAGTGGTTATCAAGCATAACAGAGAGTAGCTTAAGGTCAAAAGTCAAGTTTTGATCACAGAGGCGATACTTTCATCTTTCAGGCTTGTGGGGGCTTTTCGCTCGGCACGGGCTATGTCATTGTAGTCTCCTGATAAAAGAACATACATCACTTTACTGGCTGTGTAGACTTTGTATCGCAAAGAAAGTCCCTCTCCCCACCTTATATGCCAGCACCGGTGGCTCGCACTCTCAGATACGTCATCTCAAAGACAAGCATGGTTTGGATTCAAATGGACCTATTCACAAGAAACGGCGGCTCACCTTTAAAAACATTGGCACAATGAATGCTACCACAGAGCAAGCACTTGTCACTCTTGCCCTCAAGGAAGAAATTGGGAACGGCCGGGTAATGAGTGTTACTCGAAGGAATGATCTGATGGCCCAGATCATGCCGGGCACGTCGATTGATGGTCTCTGGTGCAGCTCCGTAGTAGAGGTCTGGCTTGGCGAAAGCAAGGCCTTTGTCGAAGGGGGCAGTCCGGTCAAACTGTACATCAGCCATCGACTGGTGCTGCTTGTCCATCGCGCCAGCAATGATGGGAATGACCTGCGCCATCGCTTTGGGTTCGTTCATAGCTCGCTCGCACGCCTCGGTGAACTCCTCAAACTCGGCATCGCCGAACCGCGACGGCGACAACGAAGGACGGGGCTGGCCCATGCGCTCTTGTATGTCCTGCCAGTTGGCGGGCTTCGAGACCCGGTTGTTCATGTGGACCCCAGCATCGTCCAAAGCTTGTTGGTACTGGCCACTGTAGGGACTAGTCTTGCTCGATCTGGTCGTGTTGGTTCGACTGGAGCCGAGCGATCGTTTCAGGCTCCCGGAACTTGAGGTGCTCATGGTGGTGGGTAGACAGGCAAACTAGATTGATTTCGTGTTAGCTTGGCAAGGTCATTACAAGAACCCGACTTACACCACGGAGATGTGAAAGGACAGGACCACCACGACGTGCAAAACGCCGGAGTCGTGTGAGCTCAGGTCCTTGAGTAATACCAAGGAGCAATGCAGTAGGAGGAGCAGGAGTGGCCAGATCTCCGCGATTCAGTGTCCTGCGGTCAAACTCTCGCAGGGCTTGCCGGCTGAGCTGTACTCGCGAGAGTCTGTCCCAGAAGCGAGGACTCGGTTGGCGATGGCGATGCGGAGAGGTCGAAGGCTGGTGTCTCTTCGCAGGAGGAGGACGACACTCGTCGGCAGGGTGTTCAGATGAAGAAGGAGCGCGTCGCTTGCGAGAGCATGGACTGTGATCAACCGCAGGCATGAAGGAGAAGGAGTGGCCGGCTGATGGACGGCGATCAGAGCGTGACATTTTGTGTGCTGAGTTGTCCTATGAATTGACGCTCAGAGTCCCCCACCCACCCTCAGCTGTGCCGCATCAAGTCGACACCTTAGCGTGTCAGGTCGGTGGGCGCTTCCTGCAGAGATATGCATGGGTGGAAGGGACCAGCACGCGTAGCTCGAAACGATTGGTCATCCGTGGATCGAAAGTCGCGTGTCAGAGCTCCTTCATGCACAGTTGATGCGATGGTCTTGTGCGCAGGTGGGAGTGCATGGCGCGCAATCTCAGGATGATGGTTGTGTTTGCATGTGATGGGTGAGGAGTGCAAGATCAGCACAGGCACAAGCAGATCACTCATCGACAGTGAGGAAGGTTAGCCGACGAGATACATGAACCACGTCCAACCCATCTTTTCTGGAGCATAATTATCTATCTCAACCACTATGCACTCCTCATGCTCATGGGTGACTTCGTCGAGCGCACGCGTGCTCTGTGCATCGGAGATCGATACCAGCTCGTGCAGCTTCTGGGTGAAGGCTCATTCGGCAAAGTCTACCTAGGTGAGCACCATCTTCATCATTACTTCCTGTGACGCTGGCTCACATACACAGGACGCGACGCCGAGACTGACACCGAGGTCGCCATCAAGCTAGAGCATTGCAAGGTTGACCCTTCGCTCCTCGACGAAGAGATCCGCGTCTACCAGAATCTCCAGCGATCCTACGTTGGGCGCCGCAGAATTGGGCATGAACTTCGACCAAAATCACGTAATCGAGCCTCCTTTCCTTGACACCCGTATATGACTGATAAAATACAGATATGACATCCGGAATGGGAACAAGACTATCAGCGCTGCATGCCAGACGAGTGGACCTGGGGGAGACGATTGCCCACTGGCCAAGCGGGTTGGATCAATATTCGCCTTACGATACGGCGACAAACCCTCAACATTCAGCACTATACAACCATCCTGCTGCTTCCCCTTAAGGATGAAGTTGGCAGCGCCAACGATGAATTTGCGGGTTGGTGAAAGACCCTAGGCATCCCAGCCGCTGTATAGAGGCCCGACCTGTGTCGATCAGGAACTCAAGAAACAGGGGTCGGAATACATACATCTGATTGGTTGAGCGTGCTGTTGTCGCACCAGGACCCTCGAGCCGTCTCCTCGGCGGAAAAGAGTCGCGATCGAAGGGGTACTCCGCCATAGTTAAGTCGTGCTGTCTACGTCATCGTGCATGCTTCGCCCAACTTGTGCCATCTTTTCGTTTGCGCCAGTTTCGACCACTTTTTTTTTTACCGACAAAAGTCGTGACAGAATCGAGCGATTGTTGTCTACCCATTTCCCTCCCAATGTGTCTGTATATGCATTCGCGCTCGTGCGCGGAGTGTCACAGCAATTTTGACAAGGATAGTACCATCTGCTCGGATCGCGGAAGCATGGAAGACTCTAATGAGGAGGAACTACCACAATTACAAGGTGTTTGAGCACAAGCAAGAAGACTCCACTGTGGCATGAAGCCGAATTCTAATCCATTTTCAGTACAGTGCCAGTCTTCTACTCACACTACTACTGCAACAGCCAGCAAGATTTATCAGGGCCATCTTTACAGAGTTGAGCGAAACTTATCCGCCTTCCGGAGCGGACGCATCCCACCAGTGACGGTGAGGTCGCGTCATATCTCCTTGCTCGCTCGACTGGCCGGTCACAGTACTCCAGGTAGCATCTGCACCTGCAAGGCACACGGCTGGTCCCGAGCACTACTATTAACAGCATTGAACGTTCTAGCCACACCTGTGATCCTCGTGTCGGGTATCTTGTCCGTTGGAAAAATCCTCCATACGATATCCATGTGGACCCCAGGCGTTTTTACCTACAGGTTGTTTGTCCCGGATGACCCTAGCACCAGTTAGAGTAATGCAGAATTATGGCTGGGAAGCGATCTAGACCTCCTTCACTACCGACTGAAATCATTCCCAGTCTGTCACTGCCACGAGCATCTGCAGTTCAAGCACGAGAGACATCTGGCAAATCGAGTGAATGAGCCGGCTCTCCCACGGACACATCCTCCAGCGCTCAGTCAATACTAACACCACGAACACCTTTTACACCTAACTCAGCATCGCCTGTGCAAGCAGCTTTAGAGCCCCAGGAATACCAGCATCGCCACGAGCTGGCCCCATGTCGAGTGGTGACCAGTCATCCAAGGCGGCTAAAGTGGCAATACCCCGTCTGAAGAGGTCGCTCGAGTGTGGTGAAAGTAGCGCAAAGCCTGGACGGCGACATCGAGCCACTCATGCTTGCGAACCATGTCGGCATCGCAAGACCAAATGTAGTGGCGAAAGACCTGCTTGCAGACATTGTCAGGATTTCAAGGTACAATGCTACTACGCCGACGGCAAGAGAGACCGTGTGAAGAAGTGAGAACCCCTACCACATGCTGGAGATGCGAATGTTGACTGGCACAGGCAATTTGGGACTATGCAAGACAAGCTCGCAGACTATGAAAGGGTTCTTAGAGAACTATCTAGCCGTGTGGGAGAAGCTGATGCAGATATGATCAAAAACGTTCTAGTAAAAGTAGAACATCTAGCTACATCTTCACTGAAAGATGAGTGCTGACAATGTCAGGCGGATCAGCCCGACGCGGACGACTCCATTGCCGATAGCACAGCCATCCTCGGTGTAGAGCCTGATACCATTTCAGAACTGAGTGGGGAAGAGAACGAGCTGGCTAGTGGACGCGCAGGTTCGACAGGTGCTGTCGATAGAACCGAGGAGGACTTTACAAGAGAGGGCGCAAAGACCACTGGCTACATGGGAAAGAATTCAGATGTCACTTGGATGCAACGACTGCGACAGGAGAACAAGTACGGCGAGGGAAGAGCTGCTCAAGACCCTAACCAGGAACGTCTCTATGAAATATCCGGTCCGTCATTCCGAACGCACATGAACCAGAACATGTCTAACGTGGCTCCTTCTGAAGAGCATGAAGGTTTCACCATAGAAGAGTCAAGCTACCACCTCAACGATCTGTCCATCTTCGCCTACGACGCCGTTGCCCCTTACGAAATGCCTACCAACGAACACGCCCGTATGCTGTTCCACACCTACATGCAACGAGTCCACCATTCCTTTCCTATCGTGGGCCGTGTGAACTTGCACAACCAATTCTTCAAACTCATGTCCAAGAATGGTTCTCAGCAAGCATCGCGCAAATGGCTGGCCATCATCAACATAATTTTTGCTATTGCCGCAAAGTACTCTCACCTCATTCAGGCCGAGTGGGCAGGCGATGAGCGAGACCACGTCATCTACTTCACTCGAGCACGTATGCTAGCCATTACCGACGAGACAATCTTCAACCACCCCGACCTCCAGATGATTCAAATTCTAGGACTGATGTCCTACTACTTGATGGCCGTTGATCAAACCCACCGAGCATGGTGTTTGAACGGAACGGCAGTGCGGGCATGCAACGCTCTGGGTGTCAATATGCGGAACGACAGTAGCGAACTGTCCAATGACCTGAAAGAAGTTCGATACCGAGTCTGGTGGTCCCTCTATACCCTCGAGAACCGATTGTGCGGCATAACAGGCCGTGTCAGTTGCATATTGGACGATCACTGCACCTGCCCTCTGCCAGCGCCTGTCTTGGAGGAAGACTTCGGCACCCCACTTGGTCAGAAGCTGCTAAGCAACGAGCATCAACAAAGTGACCGAGCACCTTCATCGAATGCCCAAAGTCCTCCGGCACCGAGCAACCGTTCTTCACGCTCAGGTTGCAACACAAAAGCCGAAGCGTCACGATCCCCTTTAGCCACACAATCAATGCAGGCTCCGTCTGACTCGACGTTAGAGTGGGCGAAAGACGCCCGGCCCACCACGGCGTTGTACTTTCTTCATGTGGTACAAGCTTGCCGACTTATGCAAGCAGCTTTTCATAACCTATACAGCCCAACTGCTACACAGGCACGGTGGTCTGACATGCAGTCGCGAATCAAAGAGCTCAACGAGCAGCTCGATCTCTGGTATGGTAAGCTGCCTGCCGCTTTCGACTTTCGACGCAATCAACGAGATAAGGAGTTCGTGGAGCCACGGTTGTCGCTGGGCTTCCTCTACTATAGTATCAAGATGGTGATACATCGACCTTGCCTGTGTAGGTTGGATCGGAGATTGCCTACTCAAAGCGCCAAAAGCCAAGAGTTCAACCGCTCAGCAGCCACGACATGCGTCACCTCAGCACAAGAACAGCTAGCTCTTATCCCGGATGCACCGAACGCTGTGGGCTTTCTGAAAATCGGGCCATGGGCAAATATCTTGCACAACCTGGTCCAGTCAGTCACAGTACTAATGCTCGAAATCTCATTCCGATCCCATCATATGCCAGAGCAGGCCGACGATGTCCTCGACACAGCGAAGAAGGCAATACGATGGCTACACGCTCTGGGAGACGAAAACCTCGCTGCTGCACGAGCATGGCAGCTCTCTAATATCATGCTCCGTGATGTCGTGGCAAAGATTGGTCGCAATGTCAAGGACATCCCAGACAAGCCACCACGTGCAGCTGGACTCTGCGCCGCCGATAATGTCAGCATGGGGACACGTTCGTCTTCGACACAGCAAGGAACCTATGTTCAGCACGGCCAAGACTTTGCCTCTAGCTTCCTGCCACCCTCATCGATGTCCATGGCCAACATGCCCATGCCTGCGCTGACCGGTTTCCTTGACCCCATGAACGCGTACGATCAATTTTACTTAATGGGTGAAAATGTTGATCCGTCTCAAATGCAGTTCACTCATGGACCGATTGGTGCAGAGATGAGCTTTATGGACCAATTCACTGAGAAAAGGCCGGACCATCCTGGCCAGAGAGGCAGTCACGGTGGAGAACTGGATGTGTTAATTCGGCCTGCAGCAGCATTAGACCTCGCTGCTGATCGGTCTGTGTCTGGAATATACCTTAGGCCTGGCTTCTAGAACGCGCGAGCTATCCCTGGGAGCACGTTGAGACTGCGAAGTGCTGCGAGGTCCTGCGAGATCCTGCGAGGCGATGAGAATGCGAGTTGTTCTGTCTGTCGGTGGTGGTCCAGATTCTACATCACCCGTTCGTTCCAAACGGCGTCACCGCTGCTTATAGTGTGTACTCAATGCATAGAAGACCTGACCTCTTCGGTATGGATGCTGAGATATTCCAACCGAAGCGGTGGAACGAAGCTATGCCGCTGGAGAGAGACTCTGTTAACAAGCGCTGGGGTTACCTACCATTCAACGGAGGCCCTCGATTATGCCTAGGTATGGATTTCGCCCTTACGGAAGTAGCCTACGTACTCCTTCGCACTCTGCAGACGTTTCCGGATTTGGCCTTGCCAGCGAACGAGAAGGTTGAGTTTGCGGGAATTGAGAAACAAACGATGACCCTGGTTACGACCAGCACCGAGGGTTGTCGGGTTGACCTAGGATAAAGTGCGACAAGGAATTTCAGGCAAGAAAGTGCAAGACAGCCCCGAGTACTATGGCTGTTTGGTGTTGTGAGTAGCTTCGAAGATACTATTAACCCAGACCCCGTACGTACTATGGACATGAACGACGAACCCTTGGATCGGACAAATCACATACGACGCCAAGCAATTAACTCCGTACCAACACCAACATTCGTGTCTGGAAGAGACTGCTTCCCTGGTTCACATTTCATCCAAACAAACTTCTTCCTCAATTTGTTCACATCTCACTTCCTCCTCCTCCTCTACTCACTGTTCCAATAAACTTCTTTCTCAACTATACCACTCCTGACCAGCGAGCCTCTTGCCTTGACGATGGGGCGCGATTGGCTTACACCACCCATGACTGCTGGTAGGCAGAGTCGAACATCCCACGGCAGTAGGGTCGGCTGCTCCACTAATAGGACCATCTCCATCCTAGGTGGCGCGTACTCGAAGTGGCACCACCATGCAACCTGCTCGGCAAGGATCTTAGAGTCGTATAGACGCTCATAGATGGATTTCGAACGACCGTACTGATACTTCAGATGTCTATCTTCGTGGTTGTGCTGATCAATGGAAGCCTCGCTCAGCCGATGACCGTAGCCGGCTCGTTCCTCGCGCGGTCGCTTTTGAGCTAGTTCCAGAACGCGGTGGCATAGTCCACATGTCCAAAAGCTGCTGCCAGGTAAGTCCACCCAACACAAAGGTGTGTCCAAGGAGAGAGGGCGTGCCGGGATCTCTGTGAGCACTCCGTGTAAGTCGCTTAGCTTTGTACGCAAATCTGCCCAGATTCCTTCTAGGGTTTGCTGATTCTTGTGTAAGTCGATGGTGTCTTGTTGAGCTTCTGATGCATCGCTATATCGAAGGAGCGACTCTGCTCGTGTGTAGGGAGCCCTGGGCTGAGGCGTAGGATACGTCAGGATGTGGCTGCGTCGTCAGCAGATACCATGGCGTCGTTATAGGTTGAAATAGATGGCATAACTAAGGACGAAAAGAATTAAATCAACGCCGAGGGTCGCGATCTATTTAGGGTTCAAACTAAGCCTGCGTCTGCTGAACAATCCGGACTTACCGTATTGTCGCAAGCGTTGAAACCGGTCCAAACTTCACCTCCATCTACCCGATGATCTATCAGGTTACCACAGGAGGTGCGACGGGCTTTTCTGTGCTTTAAATCTAAGGTGACACCGTAGTTCGAACGCTCTGAAGACTTGCTAGAGTCCGTCTGAAGGATGTCGGGAGAGAGTCTAGAGACAGCCTAGAGAGGGTCCGGAGACTATCCAGAGGCTCTCTAAGGGTCGTATTCATGTTCGCAGCGTTCGTGAATGTTTGCGAATATATGCTAATTTTTGCATTCCGGATCGAAGGTTGAGAGGAAAAATCCTTAGTCGGTTGCGTCCGACGTTGCATAAATTGAAGCAGGTTTGATTTAGCACAAGACATTGATCTGATCTAGAGCACAGTACGGTGTAGTAGTAGATCTGAAAGAAGCAACAGCGGCAACGAAGTAAGGGAGTCATGACTAGAAGCTGCGGATGTTAGGTTGATTGAGGAGACACAGGGTTGAGGCTGAAGGCTGAATGCTTCTGCTACCGCGGCTCTCAGTACTTCGTAGCTGAAGGGGAACGCGATGGAACTGCTATTTCGAGGAACGAGGACAAACCAAGCCTCTACTCGGCTCACATTCAGAGTGAGCTCTTTGCCAAGCTCGAAAGCTTACAAGACTCTGCTGCTCAAAGCTGCGCATCCATACTGCTCGTATAGACCTTCCAACCACATTGAACCAACAAGTGCAGGACTCTTCAAAAGACCTCAGAACCTTCCTTGGCTCAAGACAAGGTTTATACCTGCTCTCCGATGCTTCGAAAGCTCACTAAGCTGCTTGTATCATTAAAGTCTACCTGCATACGCATGGTGCGCGTAATATGGCTGCACGCCTGTCGAATTCTTCGTCATCTCCAGACACTTTCTTGGCTTCACCACTATCTTCTCCTTGCTTGCCCCCAGATTTTGTCCTGTTCGGCTTCAGTCGAGCAGCAGTCGCGGGCGAGGCATCTGGATTGTCGACAGGCGTAGGAACCTGAGGTCGTGGTTGGGTCTGGGGCTGCGTAGCCTGTGGCGGAGCAGATATTGACGCCGCAGGACTGGAAGTCGCAGAAGTGCTATTCGTCTCGCTTGCTGGTTTCGAAGCCGTCCGCGGCGGGGCCTTGATCTTATCATCCGACGCACCATCAGCCATTGGCTTCTTGCCATCACTTTGACTGTCTTCCATTTATCCTCCTTCGGTTTGTCGCCAGACTTGTTCACATCTGCTTTGGTCGCACCAACGGCACAGCAGGACCTGGATTCTCTCCCGATGGTTGAGGTACAGCAGGTGCAGTGATAGCTGGCAATGCAACGGTTGGAGCTCCGAGAGGCACAGCGGTCGTATCTCGACTAGGGCGCACTCACCCAGCAGTGTTACCATCAAAACCACCAGCCCCAGCCATGTACATATCTGGGCTATTCATCCCATTCGGTCGAATGGCCCGCTCATACAACCATGTCAGTCGAGCCACTTCCTACCGTACGGTAACATCGTCTGTATCGATCTCGTCGTACCCATATATGCCGTCGCTGATGCCTCGCCACATGACCTCAGAGTTCTCGATCTCGTCCACGACCCGCTCCAAGTCATCGCGATACATCCGAGCTCTCATTGGCTGGCCACGCGACTTGAGGTACGCGACCCGTCCTGCTATGATTGTGTTCAAAACGCCAAACACCGTAATAAGTATATTGGGATGAAGCCGATGCACCCAACGCTGTCAGGGTTGCACCAAGGACTACCTGAGTGAGAAGCAGGGTGTTATTCAGTGCCGCGCTGAAGTTGTAAGCAATACGCTGCGAAGAAAGCTGCGAGATTGTCCGGCCATAAAGTGATTTCTTGGGTGCCTGCAACTTCTTGTCCTTAGGAAGATTCGATGGAGGACAGCCAACGAGGGCACAGAACTGAGCGTGAGCATTGCTGCCGGAGAGGTCTTTGTCGAATACCAACGTATGGCACAGGCCCATCTGGGGGATTTTGACGGTGACCAGAATTATGTCTGCAATCTGTTCGTCCACGACCGCTAGCCCAGCGTATGACGGTTTGTGATAGCACACCGCACTTTTCTAAGAGTGCAGTTGACGATGGAAACTCTTGACAAATTATCGAGAGGATCGTGAAGATGTATATTTCGTCTCGGTTGCATTTTAACTCTCTTCGTAGTTGGTTGTTCCGATAACACATCAGGGCATTGCAAAGGTGTGTGGATGGCTGCACATCCTGCCGTCTCAGGACGTCAACATGGAGCTGCGAAAGGTCCCGCCGCATCTCCCTCCACAGGCTCCAATTTTCCCAATGGTGCCCCTGGATCTGTCGCCGAACTTGGACCGCCTCACGTGGAATATTGCCTGGATCGAAGCAAACCATCGGCACAATAAGGAGCATATGTGACCACAAATACCTCTGACGGGTGACGTTCGCTGCGAAAATTCTGTGATCGACTTCAATTGCGTGGATACTTTTCTGGCGCTCGTCCACTAAAGCTCCAAGAGTCCGGCTGTCCGCCCTTTGGTTGGGCTTGGAAGACGTGGATGACATGCTTGATGGTAGCGGCCTAGATGATAAGTAGAGTAAGGTGTAGGAAGAATAAGTTCCGTGATAGTTGATACAGAGAGCAGCGCTCATGTCGAAGATGAAGCGAAATTAAATGAAGATACTGGCAACGAAGACCGGCTTTATGCTGGGGCACTTTCGAGGCTGCCGGACCCTACCACGGCCTAGCTTTTTCAACGATAGGATGAACCTTCATACGCAGCCACTAAGGGTGCATGTGCGGCTAGCGCAAACCCCTCGTTATGTCGACAAACATTGGTGTACTTCGAACTTGTGGACCCTTCGCACTGAACTCAACCCTCTTGGAGACGAGCTCCTTAGCGGACGACACCACCCACTTCTTGCTTGCCTCCACACGACAGGCTGAGCTAGCAGCCTGTCTCAAAGGTAGGGCTCTAATCTGGATGCAAATTGGCCAGCCTAATGCTGATACCGGGTGCTATTGAGGATACGGCGGGAAGCGAGCTACGCGGTGTGCAGCCGGAGTAAATCCGTTCAGGCATGAGCGAACAATCAGCACAGACAGACGTGCCAAACCTGTTGTGGTCGTTGAGTTTAGGTCATGTGATCTGTGTTCGTCGTATACGAGAAACTAGGTGAAGGCTATGGACCCTGGAAACTCGCGATCCGAGGCCGCCACTATGGACTCAACGCGGGGCCTCCAACAGCAAGGTTTAGTCTGAAGTTCGGCTTAAAGCGAGCTGAGCTCCTAGACTGCGTCATTGACCTCGCTAGTGGACGAGCTACGAATAACCTCTGCTGGCCTTAGCGCAGTAAATCTGCAAGCTGCATTCGCACTACAACGTCGATGCTTCCTCTGAGTGCTTCGAGCTTGCTCAATGGATCATTTTCGAACAGCACGGGTGTCGTCACATTGCGAAAGGGTGAAGGGAAGGATGCGATGAATATCTGACTGACCTGAGCTAGCAGCCTGTTTCGATGGATGTTCATGAGAGCTGTAGCTCCTTTCGGACATTTTCAGGAAGCCCACGAAGTCGGAAAGCCATCTCTTGAATGTAATTGTCTGTAAGCTTACAGGCTCCTTATTTTTTTATAGGCTTGTGCGGCTAGGCCTAGATATCTGACTTTGCCGCTGAAACCTTGCGATTGCTTGCAGAATAGATGGGAGTCCGCGAATCAGTAGAAAGTCCTCTGAGCCGCACCCCTTTGGCCAAGTGAAGAGGAGTATCGAAGCAACCGTATGGTCCAGGCTCAGCACCTCCAGCAAGAACGGCGGGCCCGCAAAGACGGCGACGTCGCACGAGAACGAGCGATTCAAGACCGGAGATTCCAACGGCTCATCTACACACGAGGATACTAGGATCCAACTGCCGGTCCTTCCGCGGGATAGACTCCCTTTGCATACTGGTCTGTTGCACCGAAAAGGACATGATCTCAACGTGCCCAGTTCTTCAGTACCGCTTCCCCAATACTTCGAACGATGTCCTTGTTGATGGGTCTCGTTACACCTGGAAACGACGGAGTGATTTGTGGAGTAGTGGGTGGTGTACATCCGTGGGTATTGATGGGAATGGACTGCAAGCGACTGCAAGTCTGCCTTGCCAGGGAGTCTTGAGGACATATACGCCATGCTCGGCTGGTGCCACCTTTTGTGAGACTGACGCACGATCACTTTATTCAACGTAGTCAAGTCTCTGATATGACAGACAGTCGAGCCAATAGAGCAATATACGTGGCACAACTATCGCAGGAACACGATCTTCCTAGTGGCTGATGGTAAGAATGGCGGTTGCACGGCACGAGTCGTTCAGGGCCTGTTGGTCATGGCCCACCTATTTGAATCCAAACGCTACACACACAAAGTACTTGACATCGACCATCAGGTCCTGCATGGACCCATCGCTACCGAGGAGTTCTCCTGCCGTAGACCCCGGGGCGATCTTCTGATCCAGTCTGTTCCGACTCTTCAAGCTGATGCGGCCGAGCTTGGTCATCTCCGACTCCGCCAACCGATCAAAGACGCTGGGGCGCAGCTCGGCGTGAAATGATTGGACGTCAAACTCGATGTTCTGTGAGCGTTTCTGCACCGCAGCCACCCAGTTCTCCTTCTCCCTCGTCAGGTCTCGGCCGAAGTGATCTCTTTTCCGGTTCTGTGTCGCTCGCCAATGCTCTGCCACCCCATCGTTGTCCAGAACTGCAACCGAGTCCATGCCATGGACTTCGAGGTAGCCATACGGCTTCAGATGCTCATACGCCCAAGCGAGGGTCGAGTCGATGTTGCGGACCCACGTCTCGACGTCCATCAGGAGAACGCAGTCATATCGATCTTTTTCGGCGGCAAATTCCTTCGATGTTATGACATCGATGTCGGTCGTGGTTACCACCATGTGGCCGTACGTATCGACCAGCTTCCCGGCGTAAGAGTGAGTGCGGTAACCGAGGACTCGAACGTGGATGACCGTCGTGGTCGGCAGCGGGGCGAGGACAAGCGCCTCTGTTTCGTCTTCTAACAGAGTCTCTAGCACATTCGGCCAGTCCTTGTCGTCCTTCTTGGTAATGCCACGCGGCGAAGAAATCGTACCATCTGGATGAAGCTCTCTCAGCCGATCTTGCAACTCCACGGTTACATCTTCTTGACCCGCAAGCGAACCCCCAACCGCTATTGTACTCGCTGTGCTCTTCCTGACAAGTCCAAGGTCTATCTTCGCAAAGACCTGAGCTTTCGACCTGCCTGGCGTTGCACCGATCTGTGCGCAATGTGAAGGAAGGTCAGGGTAGCCCCATGCTGGACAGGGCGCCTGCTGCATGTTGAGCGAGTGGTCATTACTCGGTGGTCTCGACCGTTTCCTGGCTGGGACTGGACGCTGTGATCCCCCAGGTCGAGCTTGCCAACCACTCAGCGCCGGTGGCTCTCTCGGATAGACCTGCAGGGCGTTGATGTTCCACATCGCCGCCCAGAGAATGTCTCTGTGATGCAAACTCTCTGTCTCCTTGCGGTCGATGATCTCTCGGAAAGCCAACTTCAGATGGTCGTGGGTAGGTTGGATGGACTCGAGGCAGGCATCAACGACCGCTCCACCCTCGTTCCCAAGCGTGAAAGTGTTGCCCCGCTGATCACTGGCGTAGGCCAGAGCATGTTTCCAGCTCCACATCTCTTGAGTGGGCAGCTCCATGTGTAATATCTCCTGATGAAATCGCCCTCGAATGTAGGCATCAAAGTCGTGGGGGACTCGACTGATCGCCCGCGCCTCGAACATGTGGCAGATCTTCACCACCGGCAGTGCCTCGATTTCGTGGACCGGGTAGCCTTTTCGAAACTCGTTGACTTGATCCCGCAGGTGGTTGTCGTCGAAAAGAAGAAAGGTTTTGTCGTGAAAGCGAAAGGTGGACCATCGAGCCGTGTTTGAATGGTTCAAGACCACGTCCTGCCCATCGGGCAATCGAGGTGCCGTAATGCTTCTGTTGTCTTCTTCGACTTCGACAGCTCCTGCCGCGTCCTCCTCAACATCCTCACAGTCGATAGGCTTCAACAGTCCTGGATAGGCTGTATTCATGTTAGCGACCTAGCAAGGAGGAAAACAAAGCAGAGAACATGATACCGATAAATAATAGTCATTCATGTTAAGATGCAAGAGGGTACTGCCGCTAGACCACGGCAGGTTGTTTCGGTAACGCCTTCCTGCTTGAAAGACCAGGTGAGGGTACAGATTGAGTCACTTTTAGGTACGTGACCATCTTACACGATAGTAGTATGCAAGGGCAGGACTTGCCCCCGTCACGGCATCCAACCTCTCGAAACCTTATACGCGGCGCTAGACATACTCGTGCACGTCAACCTCATCCCCATGACCCGATGAAGTGAGAGTGCGCTGTGAGCTAGCACCTGCAGAGTGGACAGAATGACTTAGCCCCCATCCAGGTGTTTTGCCTGAGCTTCCACGTGCCATTGTCGCCATCCGGGGTTGAAGTCCTTGGAATATCTTGTGGATCTTATGACAGACGGACACCGTTGGAAGATAACAGAACAGCAGATTCACCTGCACGCTTCAGTAAAGGCATGCACGCGTCATAGTCGACTTACAGATAGCAGCAGACCCTCAGACAGCATGCTCGTCTCGTAATGAACTGCGTTGGTTGTGATGGCCGCGGCCGTGATCAACAACGAACGAAGCAAGTTCCAGTACCACCCCATGCATTGACTCCGTAGGCGTAGTTGATACTCGTACGTGGAGTACGCCGCTCCCCATATGGTCAGTTGAGTAAGGCTGACATAGCAGAAGGGAAACAGCGTTTGGTAGTTTGGTAATGTCCATATCAGAGCCACGGAGATGCCTGCCATCGGCAAGCCACAGAGAATGGCGAGATAGGTGTATGGTGTAAATGGCTTGTGGTGTTCGGCCAGCAAAACACCCACCGCAGGGGCCAAGCTCTGCAAGCGGTCAGCCTCAGGGTCAGATACTGCGTCAACACGTTGCTGACCTGGGTAGTGGTCTCTGAACAGAGTACCGCGCAGAAAAGAGATAGGAGCCTGCGATCGTTGGATTCAACAAATTGGCCGTAAAGATGACTGTGATAAGGAATAGCTGCACGACTACCGTATCGGTTGATGAATTGACTTCAGTTCCTTCGTTGCTGGAGTCATTTCAGGCGTGGTCTGCCTGGGTACCTGTTGTCTAGAGCAAGTGCTCTCTCCCACACGTTAGCGTGTTGCTGATGAGTGATAGGAGTTGTGTATCTCGTCACCGTAAGCAGAGACATCAGGTGACGGATACCTATGCAGCGTGAACAGCCACAAGTTCATCTGGAAGCGGCATCGTGTGGATTAGCTTCCGACGATATCATCAAGCTGATAGTGCTGGAAGCTGGACTGGAACCTTGTTCTCCGGGCAGTGCATATGGTTGTGGTTAGCGTGCGTGTGATGAAGGTGGGGATAGATGACCTAGAGCCTGGGCGGCTCTGGCCCTATCAAGCCGTGGTTCCTGTTGTTGACGACGGTCAAATCTGGACATGGTGTTGCACAAGTGCGATAGTGTGTTTGACAAACAGTCAAGACAAGCAGCCGGAGCACCAGTGGATATGGCCGAACGAAGGCCGTTCCAGCAGATGTGACGGATTGAACCGGGTTAGTCGAGTCTCTGACGCCTACGTGCTTGGTGGTGGTCGACCCAAAGAAAAAGCAAGGAGGGCTGGGTGAAAGTGTACACCAGCCAGCAGTGATCATTGTTCTCGCTGGTTGACCAAACACAGCTGCTAGAGACCGGGATACATGCAGCCAGCCTCCGTCCTGCTGGTGGAGCTCGTATTGTGCCTGTCGACAGGTTGATCGAACGTCGGAACTAACGTGTACTTCACGTGATGCGTTCAGCAGGTGCAGGCGCCAACTGTGCGGCCCGAGTCTGCAGGGATCAAGCAAAGCTGGACCAACACTCGTCTCAGCTGCATGCTCGGTGCGTCTGCTCCACGGACAGCATGCCGGAACCGCAACCGACCAAGTTGGAGAGCGAGTCCGACTGCGTGACCGAGATCGAGTCCGAGGTCGAGTCCGAGGTCGTGTCCGAGACAGGATCCGACACGTCGACGGACGACCGACCGACCGTAAGACGGGTGGGCACCATCCAAGATGCACGCTGGCGTCATTGTTGCCGCCAGATGCTGTCAGCCCACATCAGCATGTCCACCGTCCATCGTCCGCCCGGCATGTGCTGACTCGATACAGAACGTCACACTGGCCTCGTCGTGGAGCCCGACGACGTTCGACTGGTGCCCTTGCCGGAAGACCCCTACGAGTGGCAGTATCCGGCCGAGAAGGAACATCTCTTCCGCCGGCCCCTGCGCAAGCACACCACGGCGGCGTGTCAAGAACTGATCTGCGACGTGGGTCGCTCGTTCTGGGCCGTCGGTCGAGGCGACGCCGATACCCCGGTGCCGTCGATTGAGGATGCGTGGCTCCAGGTCAGTCGTTCATGGCCCTTCAGCCGCTTTCATTCTGTGATACACGCCCGCTGACAATGTCGAGCTCCTGGAGGGCTTGCTCCAGCACCCTCGTCACCACGGATGGGAACGACCGTCCGCCTGAGACCAGCCTGTATCCTTGGCGGACGCGCTGGTGGACAAGGAACGGCAGGTGCAGCAGTTGAAGAGCACGCTCCAGCACCGGAACATGCAAGAGCAGGGTCGATCGAAGATGCTGGCATGGTACGAAGGCAAGCACGAGCTGACGGACGTTGGTCTCCAGGGCATGAGGCACGGACTCGTGGCACTGCTACAACAGTGTGACCTCCTGATCACGCAACGCCATAACAAGGCCGGTCCGTGACGGGCATCACTGACAGAGGCCCGATGTCAAGCGATGCGGTATGGTACGGAGAAAGAATGAGGCGTTGGTGTTGTCGTGTGGCCGAGCAGCCGACAACATACGGTGCAATCGCCAGATGTTCGGTCCAGGGTGGGGTCAAAAGGGCCAGAATAATCTTGCTTCTTGTGTGAGGAGACTTGACGGAACCTATCGAAGGTGATTGGGTGTCGGTGAGCCGTCTCACGGATTCAGATCGTTCTCTGATATACAAAGGCTCTGGTCTTGGTCAGCGACGAGTTTGTCCAAGTCGACCAAAGTTTTCCCTAGCTCGCTGAGCTCTTGAGTGATCTGATCCAAAGCCGTAGATTGTTCTCGCTGTGCCTGCAAGACCGTGGCGGCAGAGTACAGATGAAGTTGGTGAGTATATGTTATTGCTTTTGAGCTCGCGGTGGTCGGCCAGTCGACCAGTCAACCTGTTTGTGATAGATCTGTTCGTGGTCCGGTGTACCGTGACTGCTCAGAGGCCGGTCACCCGATGAAGCAGCACGATACCTGATGACCCGCCAATGGTCTCTCAACTCGGCTTGTGATTTGCTCAGTCGCCGGATGTGCGTTTCATCAGTCTCGGCAAGGTGTGCTTCGTCATTGGTTTTGGCCTCTTGTCGTCGCTGGACCCGGCAAGCATCCGCCTTGTGTCTAGATCGTTCGAGCACGGTCTCTTCGCCCAACATCGAGACATCTTTGACGTAGCTTCCTAAAGCAGCCGCTTCTAGAGATTGTCCACGACGTCGTTCTATCCGCGGCTCTCGGCCGAGAGTCAACCGACGAGCCGGAGAGCGGTTGTCCTAGCCCGTAGCGTCAAGCCGGAGCTGTGGCATCAGATAGAGAAGTGACGGAACTGCTGTGAGCTTGTATTGTCGCCGGGTGTCCGCTCGAAAAAACAGCTCTGAGCTTCATCCTTCGATCTCGGTCTGGCAATTTTATGAGCTGTCTTCGACATGACTGCCTCACATGATCAATGAAGGTACGGGTGAAACACTCAAAGGTCTACTCAAGATTGCTGAGGCAGGGGGTAGGGCGATGGATCTCCAATGCAAGGTCTGTCATGCATTGGTGGGGGTCTGGGATAACTTGGCTTGACTATGGAACTACAAATCATACAGAGGAGAGTCGTCAGCTATATACCCGTATCCTCTAGTCCTCAATAGGCCATGGTCTCTATAGGGCAGGAGAGCAAGGAGAGTGCTTGGCACTGAGCACTGCGAGCGCTGTGTCATTACGTGATCTACTCACATGCCAGGCTTCTTCGCTCTACCTTCCTATGTGTATGGCGTCATGCCCACGAATGTGGCCCTGCCAGCGGCCGTATCAGGTCATATCATAACAGCCGCTCGCCATCTCTCACCCAGCGCCGTCAGTAAACCAACGCGCTGCCCGCGTGACAGAAACGAAGTGACTCGAGTGCCTTGAGAGGAGTGATAGAGACCGGGCCAGGCTACCGGAGCAGGATATTCGGGATCTCTGCCGAGACGGACAGGCTTCTAAACTCAATCATCACCACACGGCATGTCTCGTTCGAACGCGACAAGCAGACCCTAGACTGAATGGTGCGGCTGTTGACCTGCATCTGTCGATACATCAGGACCTGACGTTGTAGCAGGACTATCTTGACATGCCTTTTCCGCATCGCAGCCTCTCCACCCATCACCTAATCAGTCCGGTTCAACCAATCCGTCAGATTCTTATGGAAGATCTCTGGGGCGGAGATCTGTGGTGCATGGCCGAGATCGGGATAATGGATCAACGTGCAGTTGCTGCCGATGGTTTTGGCAGCTTCCGGTCCGAGGACGTCGTAATGGCCCAGAAGTGCCTGCACATCAGGAGGCGACCATTGCTTTCCTATCGCCGTGTTGTCCTTATCGCCAACGATCAACAACGAGTTGGGAATGTCGCCTAGTAGCCGAAGTTCGTAGACAATTGGCTGCGTGTAAACCATATCAGTCACGAGGGCCTGGTTGTAAGCATAGGCCTTGCCAAGGGGACCGTCGTAGACCTTCAGTAGCATCTTGACCCAAACGTCGTACTCGGGTTCCCAATGGTTAACGTAGTACGTCGCATTCTCGTAGCTTGAAACGGAAGTGTAGTTGGAAGCAACCTCTTGCCTGTAGATGTCGTCAACAGGCAAATATGGGACGCCCTTAGCTTTCCAATCTTCAAGACCGATAGGATCAACCATCACCAGACGATCCACCATTTCAGGATACATGAGTGCGAAACGTGCCGAGAGCATCCCTCCCATAGAATGACCTATGAGGGTGAGTCTCTTGATCCCCAAGTTGTCGAGGATGGTCTTGGTATTGAGAGCAAGGTGATGGAGGGAGAACTGGTAATGGTCCGGTTTGTCGGACTTGCAGAAGCCAATCTGGTCAGGCAGAATGACCCGGTAGCCTTGGTCGAGCATTACCTTGGCCGTAGCATTCCACGTCTGACTACAGAAGTTTTTGCCGTGTAGCATCATCACGACTTTCTGGTCGCGATTGTCCTCGCTTGATGAAACGTCCATGTAGGCTTGACATAGCGACTGACGTTGCGTGTCGAGTGGTTGATAGTGTATTGGCCAGTCGTAAGTGTAGTCGAAGCCGCCACTGAACGTGTCGACCTCTGCAGGACCCGATGGACAATTGGATCCTTGCGCTATAGTTGCCAAGGCAGCGCAGAGAATGAATATGTTGAAACCAGCCATTGCTCACGCCGCTGTCCTGTGGTGATCGGTATGGCAGAGGTCGAGAATTTAGGCGTGGACGTAGCAACTACACTTTCATCCAAAGTACCAGCCACTTACGGTGTGGTCGGCAGAATGTTGCCAGAACCTGGACAGGGGCGGGGCGAATTATCAGCACTTCAAATCCATACATAGTGATCTCACCAGAGGCGATGGCCCCCGCAGCCCTTGCACGTTCCAAATCGGTGCTTGGATTGTGGACCGCTTTTGCATTAGTGCTGCAACGACCCTGGCCGAGTTTCTACTAGCAGAAGAGTCGTGCAACATCGCACCGCGCCACTGAATGCTGCCAAGACATGACAGCAATAGTGCACATGTCGGCCTGTGCATTCGTTTACTGTTCCGTTGCTTTGGCGAAATGTCTGAGAGCGGCCTTGACCCGAGTAAATGTCTTCGTGACTTCTCTGGTACCTTGATACCATGTCGTTTCTAGACACATCGCTATCCGGGGTAGTATACAGGATTCTTCGAGGCATTCGCGATGCTTGGTTCAACCATAATCTCAGTGGTCCTAATTATGTCATTCCCCATGTCCATCCGATCGTAGCTCCTGCTGTTTCTCAAGATGGCATAATCACTTCCTTGGTCCCCGTCGCTAATATTTCCCGTGTCTCCACCACCATATGCATCAAAAGGCTTACCGAGAATCTGAACGTTGCTCCATGGGGTACGTGTTGAGCGTGGCTTATCTCCGTCACGCCACAGTCCGTTACGGGTGGAGGTTGCACCCTCGGGTGGCGACCTTTTTTGGGACATCTCAAACTCCAGCGCCGCGCTTACATGACTCGGGTAACCGTTCTGCCGTGTTTTAGAGCGACGTGCAACCGTGTGACCCATCTTACCCAGAAGGACAGGGAAGAACATCAAGATTGGACGACGCAGAGCAGGCATGCATGCGACGACGATGCCCAAGTTGGACTCTATCACTGTCCACATGCTGCTATCGATGGATTGCCACATGGTATCGGTGTGGGCAGTTGACAGGTTGAGTGTGGTCACGCGAAGGATCGAGGTCGTACAGACGCTGTATGCTTGTCAACCCGTGCTCGATGTCAAGGAAAGTGAATACTTACAATATACCAAGTGCGAACACACCACAGAGCGCGAGCTTCGTCCTCTTGGGAAGCTGGAGTGTCTTGATCACGAAAAGTGGCATGATAACGATGATCCCGTCGGTGCTGATGTTGTATCCTGCGTTGGCGAACCAGAACTTCCCTAGGTTGATGCAGGAGCCTTCTCCGCTTTTGTCAAAGGCGAATTGGATAGGGAAGCACTGGAAGATAGAGGTCGCCACACTAGCGATGGTGAAGGCGACGACAATGACCGTGACTACCAAGCAGGATATTCGGAAGCTGCGAACGATCCCGAATATCCGATGGTAAAATACCAGGATAGAAACCTTCGTGAGACCAATGCCAATTTTGTACAAGATCTGCGCAAACCAGTAAAGCTTGAGAGTTCTGCGGACGATGTGCTGATTGAGTAGCTCTGTATGCTTCCCAAACCCCCATTTGCAACAAATGATCATCTGGATGTTCACCGTCTGTGTGAAGACCAATGATGCTAGGACGGTCCAGTCATCTGCTCCAAGCCTACCGCCCCGGATAGACCGTGCAAGCAAGCGGCAAATGACAAAAAGGGGGGTAAGAATACTGAACACTAATGAAGGTATCGATAGACGTGCTGAAATGTCGGCGAGTGGCTCGTAATTGCTGAAGATCGGCATCTTCAAGACACATTCAGCTGGATTGATGTACGTGGGAGAGCTGATCGTACAGATCACGAAAACTTGGAGAGAGACCTTAATATGTAACGCCTTGCAGTGAACTTTTGGCACATAAGCACAGAGCTATCCATCAAGGATACACCCTTCCCCGTCCTCCCCGACCCGTTTCCCCGAGAGAGATTGGTGGAGAGTCATGATGTCGAACATCCCATACTCTTTCAGCATCCGATGAGCACTTTCTGAGTGTTTTGGTCGGAGGACACTCACAGAACGTACGGCTCGAGGAGGTGCCTGCGCTTTATATGGTCAGACGAATAGAATGAATCGACAAAGCCGCGGTTTTCGCTCTACCGGTCCTGAGAACCTATTGAGTTGTACAAGAATCTTGCCAATCGTATTGCGCTAAGCTCGAGTCACACGGAACAGCGCCATCTCATGCACCTAAAAGGGTGTTCAACAGCTCAAACACGCGGAAGCTTCCCAAAGCGTGTCATTTCATGGCTGCGATCACGGAGCTAACATCGATATTGTGGTCGGCGATTCCGTCCAGAGTCTGTCTCCCGAGGTCAGCCCGCGCCCCTCCAGAGATGAAGAGTGCGGCGGTCCAGCTGCGATCGCCGAGGGCTTCTCCATTTCCGATGCTGATCCCTCGACATTGCCGTATGCACCCATGCTCAGTCCGGGCCACGTCGGGTCCACCAGACCTTTGCCAAAATTGGTCTCATCGGATATACTCCCTCTCAGCTTGAAACGGTTCCACGTTGAATGGCGACAGAAGTATGTCGGCGACCATACTCAATCCATTTCTGTTGCGCCCGCCGTCGACGTGAAGCAAGCCTGTTTGGTGTACCTGCGTCGTGCGAAGTGGATGCGAAAACAGTTAGTGGAGCTTTTTGCAGGTCTCGTAACAGAGATCGAGCAAGCGAGGTTTCGATGGATAGAGTAAATCCAGGAACACAGCCGCCTCCCGACCCCTGGGAGGACTCGCGCAGTAGCAAACATCCCATTGGAATGAGTTAGAACGCTTTTGGCGAAAGTGCTTGCGGATTTGACATTCAGATCTTTACCTCGCACAAAAGATAACGTGGTGCCCCCTCTCCCCAAGATACGCCAGACGTTCCTTGACCGGGGAAAACGGATGAGGCACAGAAAGCACTTGGCTTAGCGGATCAACAATCTCATTTCGGCTGGGCTTGAATTGAGCGCAGTGCCCGCTGACCCAATCGGGCCGGGCCAGCCACACAATTCTTTGGCGAGCACTTTTATTGGGGGTTCGCGCGGGTGCTCGTATCCGACACTTGTCCAGCGTTCCATCCGTTCTTCAAGCCAGCGTCACATTCCATGGACCTTGATTCGAGGCTACGGCGAGAAGCAAGAAGCAAGAAGCGAGCTCGTCGCCAAGCGGCCAACGAAGCCTGTTCTGATCTGCGAATTGAAATCCAAAAGGAAATGTTACATGCCCGGCAGCCGTGTCCTGATCGGACGGCGACGACAAATTGATCACACGGTGACATCTCGAAGGACTGTTAGGATGACGAGTTCTTGGGCTAGCATTTGACACCCATGTGACTTCAGACTGCTTTGTCTCCTCCTTTGATAGTCAGTGTGCTGCTCAGCCGCATGCTGCTGCATGGTCGGAGCTCAGTCTGGTGCCACCTAGCTTGCTCATACTGCATCTCTCATCTCCAAGTCCATATACTAGACTGATTGTGCTTATTCCACGTATCACGTTTGCTCTTTCCTCACCACGCTCGCAACGCTCGTGCTTTGGACCGTGTCTTCGATTGGCTCTAGTGTAAGTGGTCAGCTTACGAGGGAGCAGTAAGGCTGGTGGATCGATTCGCAGATCGACAAACAGCCTCACGATCTGATGCTAGACCTCGCCGGCACTTTCCCCTTCTATCTACAGATTGGTTGTGGATGAGCAGGTTGGCAGGACAATGATGGGTCCACACGACATGCATGTAGCCTGGCCGGCACTGGCGTGTTTCATTGTCGTCGCAATCCATGCAGTGAACCTCGGTGCTGACGTCATCGGAATCACCACCGAATGCGAAGGTCACCTTTTCGACCACTGGTATGCCCGCATCGGTACAACCGTCCTACCACTTCATGTCCCCTATCCTTCACCGCAGGATGTCCAGACTCAACTTGGCTGAGTGACCGTCACGCCCTGATGATGATGATGGACACTTATATCATTGTGGTGACTCGAATCAGGTATTACTGAAGACAATAGCAATGCAGCCAAAGGAACAAGACCACTTGATCGCCACCCTGAGGCTATGAAGAAGCAGTCAGACCCGTCAGCTGAAATCCAGACGTGTGAAACAAGGGCAGATTCGCCTGAGCAAGGTCGCTTGCTATCACTTCAGATGTCAAGGAGATGGAAACCGAGTAATGCCATCGAACTCGCTTCAGCCTTCTTGGTCCACTCCATGACCGCGTGTCCTCGGCTCTGCGTGTCTCGTCGATGGAGGCTTTCATCGTGCGGGTTTTGGATGGACTCTGGACCTGCCTCATCTGCCGGAGGACGTTCCGGCATGCATGCATGTGTAACACAAGCTCTCCGTGTTCACACATCGAGTTCAACGTGGCCTTGCCAGTTGACGTAGACATCCAAGGACTTGCAACGTCTCGGATGCGAGACGACGAGAGGATACAGACACAGAAAGCAAGAGGAGTCTCGGCCACAGCCTTGACACCGGCTCCATGATCTATGTGGTCTGCGAGCGATCGGTCGCAGGCATCCGACTGCTGTAGGCTCGATGACTGCGTCCCGCATCACAAGGTTGGAGTTCAGCTGCAATGGACGGCCTAGTAACTCGGTCCTCTTTTCATTAGAGGTGTCGTCACACATAGTGTTGATGGATGCTCAAACCATGCTTTCTCGTGGCAATCCGCTCTAGGACTTGCAATTAGATGTGGGAGTTTTCCACCATATATAGAAGCTCAAGACTTCCAAACAGCCACCTTTATAGAGTTGAGGATCACCTTCCATTCTCTTTCTGCGTCCCATCAACATGTCTGTTCAAGCCTTTTTGATCACTCTCGTTGGTGTGGCATGGCTCTCCTGCTTCGGGAATGTACTCCTCTCGCAGGACGAGGGTGTGACTGACTCTGAACAGGTTGTCAATGTCCGTCCCATCGTCGGGAGGCTTGTCCATCAGTGATTACTATGTCAGCTGGGGGAAGACATCCTCGGTCGAGGATAGCACCGGAACTTCGATAACGAGCGCCATCACCGCGTCATCATCCTCTTCAGCCTTGGCTTCGGCTTCGGTTTCGGCTTCGACTGCGGCTTCGTCGTCATCGTCGTCGTCGTTGCCGTTGTCGTCGTCGTTGAGGCCTTCTTCTCAAGATATCCCAGTGACAGGGACTGCGCTGACTCTTGCTAGTACGACTTCTTGCTACCCAGAAGGTAGAATCTTGAACATTACCCGCACAGTAGTTCATACTCGAACTGTACAAAGGATCACACACCATCGGACATGTCGCTGTGCCGGCGCTCCTTCAGCTATGCCGTCCGGGATGATCTTCGGCACCGCTTCGACCTTGGCAAACTCCTCCAGTCAATCTGTTGTACCCGTGTCCTCGATGCTCAACCAATCATCAGCTTGGTCGTCGCCGTCACTGTCACCTGTTGCGACGTATTCTTCCGAAGCTTCTCAGGCCAGAGTGCTCACGACACTCACAGCATTATGGCTGACGATGGGCATGATTCTCTCCAGACACTACATGTCGTTTGGAAGCCAATATTGAGCTCTATCGCAATTTCGACCAATACGCAACTTGGCGATGCTGAAGGGGAAATGAAAACAAGCGTTCGAGAATGATCTTATTCGATTGACTTAGCGGATTCACCTACACTCGTTACGATTTTAGGTAGAGCAAAACAGTGTGTTCACGGCAGTCTCACTCCCTGGGAATTTTGTTGTCGTGACTCTTGTAAGCTTGGTACTTCTCCCTGTATTCGTGTGCAAAGCCTTCGCAGCGTCCTCTCCTAGCTTTTACAGATGGCAAGAGCCATTTCGCGTCAAAGGCTCACGTCACTTCTTCGGCTACGGAAGAGACAAAGACTTTCTTGTGGGCAACTAGGATTCATAACGACACTAAACGCTCCAGAATATAGCCACCGCGAATCCTCTCTTTATCGACGTGCCGCTGAAGGGAGCTGAACTTTTTGTCGGTGGCTATCGGACTATTGCAGTCCTTTCGTGATTTTCATCAAGAGAGTTGGAAAATGTTCGGATACATGAACTCAGAATTACCGCCTGTCTTCGTGGCTAGAACATTCGTGAAATCCGAGGATTGTTCACGTCGACTGCACCGACTTCGGCCAGTCCCAGCACGTTGCATTCTCCTGTGCTTGTTCGTCCTCACGGGAGCCTGGGGCTATATTCCTACAGAGAAAATCAGTTCCAGTCACAAGCCCACGAAGGTACGCGGTTTTGCAAGGAACTCTGCCGACACGTGGTCTATGGAGTTGTGTCCGTGAGGACGCACCACTGGCTCTTCCTATCCTCCTTCGTCCTATCGCCGGCTAAGATGGTCGATGTCGACGCGGACGAGTCGATGAAATCACCCGTGGTCGAAGGCTGGCTGCTCAACATGTAGTAAGGGTCGCCTTGAGAAATCCGATTGTGCACGAGACACGCTCATGCGACTTGGGAAGTATAATGGGCATTATACATAACATAATAGCAAACATCTTTGACCGCACCAGTAGCTGCCTCTCCCCGGCATCGTCGAGGTATATGGTAACTTGAGTTCTCAGACGAATCAGAGCAATTGAAAAGTGGAGCGGCATCTCTTTTGTCTGGCAAGGGGTTGATAACCGACATTTGACATCTGTAAAGGCGTCCTCGACCGTGGCCGTCACAGGCCCACTCACTAACGTCGTTCGAGAAGAGACCTTTGTGGATCTGCATGTAGTCCCAATCGGGTATTGCTTTCTGGTCGGCCTTGAGGCAGAACGCCGTGCAGTACCGCTGCCGATGCTCAGACGCAAGTGGCTGAGGTTATGGTCAACATGAGCAATGCCTCACTGAGAACCCAGTGTCAAGGAGAGTGAATGGCATGAGGAGGAGTGGCAACGTAATCACATTTGATCTCCTAAAGACAGATGGCTACAGTATGATTGTGTCCCGTTCTGCCTCCTGTCCGCCTGCGGCCGCACCGTCTGTAACATTTGCGTCCTGCCTAGCGACACAACCCTGGCCCGCAGGATTCACCGTCTGGCTGTTCCTACGACATTGAACATGGGCAGGTGCTCAAATGACGTTCGATTGCTCTGACTCCTGCCGTGCAAAGAGCTCTCGACTCGGCTTGAGGGAGTCACTAGACACCCGACGCAGCTGGTCACCGGGTCCGATGACCGTCTCTCGCTTGTTGGAAGCTCGTCGCCAGTGATGCGGGAAGGGGGACCCGAGCATACGGCTTGTGGGCCGCGCTGGCGGTGCTGGCGGTGGGTCGATGCGTAGATCGCGGGGTGTCGACACGATCGGCACGTCTGCCGTCTCGACGTGCGTTCTCGGCGGAAGCCAGCGGAGCTGGGACACTCGTCGGGACAGGCGTGGCGCTGATTTCACGACCTGAGGCCTTGGCGACGACACGCGCCGCGGCTTCGGTGGAAACCAGCTCTTCACCCATCTTCTGTCCTTCTCATCCTCTTCTCTCTTGTGGTCATCCTCCTCCTCCTCCTCGTCACTGAAGTGGCTCTGCTCGAATGTGGGAGGCTCGGGAGACGGTACAGGACGGTCGGAACAGACTCCCAGTCCGAGTCTGACAGGACTGGGAGCAACTCGGCGTGGGGCCGCACGGGCCACTGGGGCGGGCTTCTGTGGGTGTGTTGGCCGCAGTGGCAGTGGTTTGGTGTCGTACTTTCTGTCCTTCCCGAGGTCTTGAGTGTGAGAGATGGTCGGGTGCTGCGGACGACTTGTCGTGCAGTCTCTCGGCTGCGGCCGCGGAGGAACCTCGACCGCCGCCGTGGAACTGGTCCTTCCCTTCTCAACATCGTTCAGGAGTTTCGCTCGGTAGTGATAGCCCAAGTATCGGTGGACGATCAAGAACACACCAGACACGACGAACAGCACCGCGAAGATGATGAGTGCGGTGGTGACCAGAGGCGCCGTGTCGGTCGCCATGGTTCGCCAGTGGTGATCACACGTGGCGAGGCACAATCTCGGTGGTGACAGAGGGGAACGGGATGACAGAAGCGTACACGGGCTCCTTAGTGCCACTTTCGGCGGTCTATATAGCAAGCATACGGTACCTGCTCCCACTCTTGCGAACGACGGCTCCAGTCGCACCCATGCGGCACAACGGCCACGAGATGTCCTAAGAGCGCGTGGGCCGGCGGTTCAGGAGGATATTCTGCGTGCGGCGCAGCTCGCAGGAGTATTACGCATGGTATATCGCCAGGTCGCGGCATGGCAGGCAGAGTGCGTGCTCGGCAGCAAGACCGCGATGAGAGACGAAGAGTGCACCCCTGCGGTGCGGTATGCCTCCCTCCACCAGATGCGGAGGGGAGAGATGCTTGCTTCTCGAGGTCGCAGTGACCAAGACTGGCCAGGCTGGCTCAGCCTCGGTGGCGCGTCACATCCAGACCTGATTGGTTGGTGGGTGGAGCACCTCACTTTGTTTGTGGTCGAACCCTGTGCTCCGTCCAGCTTCGTCTCGTCAGGGTAGACGAACTGCTCAGCCAGGCACATGTCTCCACGTCCGCGCTTGTGCTTTTCTTTGCCCGTCGGTCTCCTGCTCCGACCTCACCACCTTTGAGCACCACGATCTTTCGAGCTTGACATCGTTGAAGATCATCGTGATCTGTCCCTCTCGCCTTGGTCAGCGAGGTGAGAAGACAGTTCACGGCGTCGGTCTGCTCATGGTAGCTCGAAGGATGACCACAAGCTGACCTCCATCGGCGCCGAACAGTAGGCTCTGGCTAGGTTTGCCCTACGCGCCAGGAGGCCAACTACTGTGTGTGCCGCGTCGATGTGTGCCGCATTGTGGATCAAACCACTGACCTCAGCCCGCACATGTTGAGTCTGCCTCGCGTGGTCGCGGAACCGTACGGGCAACGGTGGTCAAAGGTGAAAAGCCTTCAGGTCGGCGCGCAGATGGCCGTCGATCTGAAGGAGTATCGTGAATAGATATGCCTACTCGACATCAGTCGGAGGACAGCTACTGAATGTTGACGCCCTACCCTACGCTTCGAAGGGGGTAGATTGTGCCTTGAAAGTCTTTACTCCTGATATCTACCAGACCATGAGTCCCTTGACGAAACATGACTCTACCTTCGACACGAGCGGTCACCGTCAGCTCGACCGGCCATGCGTCGCTCCGGCTGGTGCCTCACTGTGCCAGCACGGATCTTTCGTCGAGGTCCCAGGGGAGCATTCTCCTTCCGTTGCTGTGCAGCCTCAGCACCTCAATCACGCTGTAGTGTATCGACCATCACCGTATGATCCACCGTCTGCGTCGTGGCATTGGCTTGCTCATCACGAGTCATGCCTGTGGGGAAAGGCCTCTGGACAAGCGCCGCTCGACTGGGTGGAAAGGCGGCACGAACACGCCATGACTGACACTCTCCAAAGTAATGCCACTACGAAAAGACGAAGTGGTGAGGAGCTTTACTACGTGTCCACGTCACGACACGTACACAGACTATATCCATTAGGCCACGGTCAGGATGAATATGTCCGCGTGCGGCGAAGGGATGGCAGAAAGATGAAGGTCACAGATTGTGGGCAAGGCGTGTGGGACACCATCATTGACTGGACTGGAGGATTCATGATGTCCATGCTTGGCACGATACCGATATGATGCTGTTCGACGAGCGTGCATCATGCTCACAGTTCCCAACAGCTCCACAATGGTGGACGACAGTGATAGTCACATCTACAATATTGGTTCTTCTACTCTCATGGCATGAGTCCTAGCGTCCACGAAGCTTTTAATGCGTCCTTCTGCTTTGACCTTCGCCGAATCTCCAACTACGGTGTTGTCACCGACAGCGAGATGGACCTACGACCCAAGAACACTTTCATTCATGCCCGTCGTTTTGGTTGAAGAAGATGTGGAATGGCGTTCGGCTTGCGGAAGCAGTGCGGATCGGGGATGACAAGGGTCGTAATATCCCTGAAAACGCACTGCGTTCTGGCGGATGGGTCACACTCTCGACGAACATCTCCCAGCAACTCGTGGGGCACCACTGCCTTTTGAGTTCTGAGGAAACAGCTGAGATTGATGCTCGTGGGAAGGCGATGGCTGGATTATTCTATTAACGCCCTGGAATAAATGAGTACTCAACCAATTTCGGGGAACTTCGGATGGCCGATGGGCAAGCCTTCCTCGGTGAGCTGTCCACGCCACTCGATGTCGGCGTATCTTGAAGTCTCGTCCAGCGTCGCAACATAGGCGTTACGTTTCCTGCTGGATCGCCGACCGTGCGTATTGCGGAGGTGAGCCTTGTAGTTGTCACTGCGCGAGAAGACGCGCCCGCATTGCTTCCTGCCGGTCTGTACCCAGCAACGAAAGCTCGGCGTAGCCTCTCCCTGCCTGTGCACAGTTCTTTCGTGCCGTCTCCTGTGTTCTTGGCGTTTGAACCGCTTCGGTCGACCATGTTGATCAGCACAACGTGGGAAACCACAGCTGAACATATTCGAGGGGACGATGGCCTCCCGCTCCACCTCGTGTTGCCCTGAGCAAAGTCTGGACGGCAACCGCCGTTTGCGTTTAACGCCGGACTTGGGAGTGCTGACCTGGACTTCCGGAGACTGGTGACTATCCTGTTGTTCTTCATGTCTCGGGGACAATGTGCGCTCTGCTTCGCTGGCGTCACCTAGAGACAACGGTGCGAAAGAGGACGTGTCTGACGAGGGCCGGGGCGCGAGGACAGAAAAGTCTTGCAGACACAGCCGGTGGGGGGAGATACATTCGAGTGTCGGACGTGAGATCGGTGGCGCCGTTTCGACAGTTATGGAATGCGCCGCACGGCCGCTGTCGGTCCATGGCAGTACATCCAAGGCCGTGTGGTGGTTTGCTTCCGGCACGGCACCGCCCATGACGCTGCTTGAGAACATCAGGTTCGCGGCAACGGACGACTCAGCTGCCCACCCTGAGAATGCCATCCCCAAGTCTGGGGCCGTCTCTTGCTCAGAAAGACTGGACAGGACGCGGTCTGCCACAGTCTGCTCCTCCCCGGAGAACGGCAAGCTTTGTGCCTGCACTAGATGCTGACTAGGCATGGCTCCTGCTTCTGAGCCGTACAAGGCGTCAACTAGCATTGCTGTGTTGGTCGCGATTGTGCTTGTCATGGCTGATGGTATTCTGTGATGAAGTCGTGGCAGGTTGGAGGAGAGACGATAGCGGCACGCAGCAGAGAGCTGCGGTACCTGGTGAGAACAAGATCAGACCAGGGAAAGGACAGCCTCGACTCTTAGGTGGAAGAGTAGAACCAGGTGACCTGCTCTTCTCGTTCACAGGCGGACCAGTACAGCACCCCTGTCTGACGGGCATCAACAACTTCTCGTGGAAGACCTTGGCGTACTGGTCATGAAGCATCACGCTGAGGGTGGTGTAGCATCGACTTTGCTTGGAGAAAAAGACCCATAAGTTACCTGGTTGCTTCCAGACCTGGCGCCAGATGCGACATAACGTCCTACTCAGCATCATGTATACGCAACCTCCGAGAGTGGTGCATCTGTCCCATCCTTAGGGCATGGAGCACCACCTAATATCGTGAGCCAACAGGCAGGATAGGATTCATGGAATCGTGGGTAGGATCCAGCTAGGTGAAAGCTGAATACTTGACTTCACCTCCTGTCCCGTGCCAGTCACGTGATGCGGGACCCTGAATGTAGTGTCACCCACTAGAGAAAGCGGGTCAACAGTGTCAATCAATGACGGCGACGCAGTCGACGCGTCGTGCAAGCTCGCGCCAATCGGCCGAGATCTCCTTCACCCCGCTCAGTACTAGACCCCGGGGACGACATGCTGGTTTGACCACACGAGTTCAATGATCAGCTGTCATGTGATGTGACTATTAGCCTCTTGCATGACGTCTGGCCAGCGCTACTTTTTGACTGTGCACAAGACTAAGGCTCCGTTCACAAACAGTGGCATTATCAAAAGCCGACGTCACTCTTCCTGTCCTATCTCCATGGCCTTGAGCGCGGGCAATGGCAAACACCAGTGCAAGATGACCACCAAGGGCATCGACTGGACCCTGACCAGTGGCCAAGGATTTGTGTGAGTGCGCAACATCGTTGTTGGTGGGAGCAGCATTGGGGGCGAGACGATCAACTGACGTACAAGGAACAGGTGGAGATACCTAGACTGACACGCAGCCTCGAGGACGTGAGAGGGGATACGAAGATCGGTTCGCAGCCTCGACTTCTGGTGGCAACCTTATCACATACCGAGTCGGTCTTGTGAGGGATGCCAGTTTGTGAGGGAGCAGTACAGTAGTGTTTGCAGAACGGTTGGTAGATCGACATACAACCTCGCGATCTGGTGGCAGACTTCGGCATTGGTCCCGCCCATCTTAAATGTATTGCGGATGAGCAGGTCGACAGGACCACAATTGGTTAGCAGGACATGCATGCTGTCTGCCTCTCGTCCGGGTGTGGCAGCAGTTTCTGTGACATTGTGGCCTGCCGAGCGGCCCGCCTGCTTGGCCGCACTAGAGTGTTTCACCGTCGCCGCGACCCTTTCGGTGGCCGTGGTGCTGACATAACGGGCCTCACCGCCAAATGTCCAAGGTCACTTTTCGGCCATCGGTGTGCCCGCATCGGTAGCACCTTTCTGCCACTTTGTGCCCATTATCCTGCAACGCAGGGTGCCAAGGCTCGACTTGCTGCAACAGAAGCTACGTCAGCAGGACAGAAAGAGACATTTGTCGTCCACATCATAGTGCCAGCGTAGAGAGGCAGACATCGTGCCAAAGAACACTATAGGCAAATGGACTTTCTCATTCATGCTATAACACTGCTCCTTGAATTTTCGTATGCCTTCTTAACCATTCCTCGCCCTTTTCGAAGCGCTCCCTCCTGACCAGGATGCCTTCCGCTTTCGCTCTGAGCCAGAGCAGGGACATTTGGCGACCGAATGCCACGACCTCAACTGTCCATCGCGGGTTTGCTTGTCCACGAACCATTGCATGGTGTTGGGGAAGCTGGAGATGTGACGGCGCGTCTCCTTCTCGAAAACAATGCTGAGATCGACTGTGATGTCCAAGTGACGTACCTCAAACTTGACGCGGGACTGGAAGAACCCACACCCGGAACAACAGTCGTCATCACTCCCCAAACGTGACAGTACCTTGGCATCCAACGCGATGTGGGGACCTGTATATGCACGATGGATGGCCTGCAGCAGTGGTCGGGCGTCCTGGAAGCTACAATATATGACTCCCTCACAAGTGTAAAGACCGCGGCTAAGCAGAGGCTGTTCGATCAACTCGAAGAGAAAAGCCGAGGCCCAGATGGCATTCCGGTACGGAATGAGATTCAAGGTCGTGTTCATCGTGAGTTCACACAACCAGGGGATCTGCGCCACGTCGTCCAGCGCGGGTTCCTCTTCTTCAAACTCCAGATTGAGGCGAAAGAAATCGGCCTGCCCAGCCTTGTCGACTCGGTTGAGCAGGGAGATCCAACTGTTCTGTCCGTGCAGGCACGGAGACGAGAGAAAGGCGCGGATGATGCGAGGCATGAAACTGTCGTACCAGAAACCTCGACGGCCTCCCAGCTCGTGAGTGGGGGAGCCTTGATAGCCAGTCCCCACCGACAGTACCAAGCCGGGCCGGGCGTGACCGGGCCAGATCGAGTCTAACTCCCACAGACCAGCTTCGATGGGGTTGTTGGCGCGCAGTCCTCCATCTTGGAGCAAGCCGAAACCCTGGACCATCTTCGGCCGCAAATACCTAGAGCCAGGTCAGCTCGCACGGCACGCAGGATGGGAGGGCGGTGTCACAAACCCCGGTGCCGCCACGGTGACGCGGGCACTGATAGAGCTTCAGTAAAACATCTCGCAGATGAACAGGTCGACTTACACTTCCCATACCAGTGGTTCTTCGGCCATCTTGGTGGGCCGGAGAAGTCGGTAGCCTGGATCACCGTCAGTGTATCCTCGCGGTGCCCGTTGGGAAACAGCTCACCGGGGTCCCGGTGATGGTCAGTCCGTCCACTGTAGTTCGTGAAAATGCAGAGTTGGGACGTGGACGCCATCGTCGCCATGATGGCGAGTCGGAGGCCGGACCAGCTTTGTGATGATGCTTCGAACAACCGCTGTGTCGTGCCGAAAGCCTGTTGCATCACGGTCTCTAACACTCGGGAGTCATATTTGCTGTCTCGGACAAGCCAGATGAAGAGGTCGCGCAGCTTGTGGCAGTGTGGCAGACAGCGGTACGGTTTGGGAGGAAAAATCTGGGTGACCCAACGCCGGAAGCGAGCCAGACTCTCATCCAGAGACGAACGGTGGACAATCAGATCTAGGGCGATCACCCCCCCTAAAAACTCTCGTCAGCAATGACCATCGCCCACACGGCTCGACCACCGTACCCACGCTGGTTCCCACTACCGAGTGGAAAAACTCCCAAAACGGGTACGGCACATCCAGCGCGTCCTGCAGCCGTCGCGCCAGCATCAACGCGACAACGCCTCGTACGCCACCCCCGTCAAAGCCCAGCAGGGATGGCATCATCGTGGGACCTTTGACCTTGAATGCCATGGCCACATGACGCCCACACACAAGGCACGCGTCCACCACGTACGTGTACACGCCGTAGCCGGGAGCGTAGTATCCGTCAAGACATTCTTCACAGATCGGATGACCGCAGGACAAGGTGCGCTCTGCTGGCCGTAATAAGCACCAGAGACATGTATATGTGCTCTTCAACCACCTTCCGGACGATCTATGCTTACGAAGGACTTGCCGGCGCAGATCGCGAGCCGTACAGTGGATGCCTAAGTGGAGGAACAACGACGCAAACTGTTCTCGAATGCTGACAGCAGTGACGGATCCTCCTCCCGTTGACTCGCTCGGAGGTAGCGCAACCAGGTCGAGGATGGGTCGGAAGAACCGGTCAAACACGATCGAAGGCGCAAAGCCTGTCGTTTTGGTCAGCACCCATGTCTTCGTGATCGTGAAACTTCTTTTCCTTACTGTGTGTTGTGGGAATATATCCTTGCACCAGCAAGGCTGAGGCAAGCAACTGGTCGATGGTCGATGCTGGGCATTGCCCGACGGCGAGCGACAGGAAGTGCTGCAGACGACGTGCAACTTGGGAGCGGGCTAGTGAGTGTGCCGGATGCTGCGACAACGTCAGCAAGTCGACGCGTGTCGCCGCGTCTTGACCGATCGCCTCCACGGCACGCGAGAAGACATCTGCCAGGGCTGAAGCACTCAGCAGTAGGTGTCGCTCCTGCCGCAGTTGGCGGGCATCCACGATCACGTGATTGAGTATCCGCCGCACCTTCTCGCGGTTCGACATGACCGCGGTCTTGTCGAGCACCACGATATAGAACGATTCGAAGGTCAAGTCGAAACACGAATGACACTCGACCTGCATCAAGGCATCCATGTCCCGACTTTCGGTGGTCACGATCAGCAGATGTGGACGAACCTCTAACCCACCTGCCGTTCCGAGACGCAGTTTCGTCCACTTCTCGACATGTCTCGCGGCAGCACGATTACCACCAAGATCATCCGCGAAGACACAGACCACGTGGGAGAAAGAGAAGAGCAGATTGACCTGAATGAAGGCGACCATGTCCTGGTCGAGCAGGTCGTGCTGAGCAAGGGTGACCCGATGAGCCTCATGACACATCCTCCACGGGCCAGCCAGGCTTGTGGGTGTAGCATCCGGGGTGCAGTCAGCCAGCAAGACCGGGTGCGGCGTCATATCGCTGGTCTGGTCGAGCAGAACGTTGGCGACGCCATGCACCGCTCGTCTGCTCACGTTGTTGCTGGTGTACAGCGCTCGTAGTGTCTCGGCCTTGCAGCGCCTCCCCACGAAGAACACCACGGATGGCTGCTGCCGATCGGGATGCGGCAGATCGCTGATGATGCGCCGAAGCCGACCCGAATCGGTCAGTGTCCAATGCGAGTCGGTTTGATCAAGATCGAGCCACTGGACATGCGCACAGCGGAGCAGGATAGAGACCATCGCCGCATCAAAGGGTGCAAAGAAAGAGAACGATCCCTGGATTCCCAGAAAATCTTGCCTTTTTATGTCGACAGGCGGGGGTTGGGCACAACTCCCACCAAAACAGCGTAACTTTGCTGATTAGCTAGTTGGAAAGGTCCTTAGGCCGGCCCGATACGCCGTGCTGTGGAAGGGTGTCCTTCCAACATCTGTGCAGGCAGGCAGTCTTGGTGGTGGGAGCGACATTGCTTCCTCTTCCACCAGAACCTGATGCTGCATTGGTGGCATGGTGGTCTACGGGTCCTGCTCTTCTGTTCTCGGTCGAATGTATGACGCTGATCAGTCAGACAAGGTGTCCATGGAGGTGGAGCTGATGCACCCTTCTGACTATCATTCTGTGTGTCTTCTTTGGGGAGCCTATCTCGCGAGGGTCTGTAGGAAGTAAGAGTGCTGCAGATCCTTCGTCAACTTTGGCGAGCATCAGTATTTGGTGAGACATCAAACACCAGAAACATGTATTTGTGGTCGTGAGCGGTCCGGCGGAAGGTCGATGCTGGCGAAGCACCTTCCGCCACAGGCTCTGGGCAGTACACCGCGACTCCACGCCTCGGTCGCATCCCCTATCATTAGAGAACCACCATTACTCGTCCTCGTTACGGTGCATGAACATGCCCACCGCATTCTACTGGTCGTATTACCACCTGTGTAGCACTAAAGACTTCCTTAGTCGACAACCAAGTACCTCCTGGTCCGTCGTTCGCACCTAGACGCGGACACAAACAACACACTGAACAAGACATGGCCCAGTCGACGTGGTTGTTGGCCTTGCTCCTGTGTGCGTGTCGTGTCTACGCGTCGTTCTGGCGTCTGCCCTGCTCCTCTCGCGCCGGCACAGGACGTCTCGATCCTTTGATGAGTCCAGGTGTGCCCAGTGAGCACACCCACGTGGTCTTTGGCAGTCGCAGTAGGTGGTCGTCAATCTGACCGTGCTCCTCTGCTCACCCGTGGCCAGACTTTGGCCTGAACACCTCGTATGCCGATCTGATGGCCGCGGTGTGCACCAGCTGCTCGGTCGTTCAAGACAAGTCGGCATACTGGGTGCCCGCGTTGTACTTCACTCCGGACAACCGGACATTCTCGATGGTCCCGCAGCGTGGGGACATGGTGGTGTAAGTGGAGGGGCTGGTTCCCCGCGCCTGGCTGATGCACGTTCCAGATACTATTTCATGAACCGCCATCCCAACGGCACCATGGCGACCTTCCCACCCGACTTCCGCATGCTGAGCGGTGACAGCAAGCGACGAACCATCACGATCCCCGTCCCGGATCCTCCCAAGTCCTTCTGGTCGGAGGCAGACATCACGCAGGACGCGCTGCGACAGAAAGCCATCGGCTTCAACTGTCTGGGCATCGACCCGCCGGAAGGGTCGTTGCGGCGACACTCGCTCCCGTCCAAGGCCCTCCTCGACCGGTCCTGCTCGATCGGACTGCGTCTGGAGCTGATGTTTCCCTCGTGCTGGGATGGCCTGCATCGAGACTCGAGCGACCACCGCAGCCACGTGGCGTTTCCGAGCTTGGTGCAGGACGGTGCTTGTCCCGACGGCTATCCCTGGCGGCTCCCCACGCTTCTGTACGAGGTATCGTGGCAAACGACGGTGTTTGCCAACCGCTCGGGGTCTTTCGTGTTGGCCAACGGCGATCCCACGGGATTCGGCTACCACGGCGACTTCATATCGGGCTGGGACCCCTCTTTGTTGCAGTCGGCCGGAGAACAGTGCACCGACTCTAGCGGCGACATCTCTGCATGCAGCTTGTTCGACGTCGAGAGCAAGCCGTGTCAATTTGCACTTCCAGCCGAGCTTCGGGCGGAGGACTACCATGGACCACGGATAGGTTTGCCAGGAATTGGTCTGCCGTACCAGCACCGGGAAGCGGCGGTCGAGCTCCTTCCGTACTGATCGCATGGACAGCCAACCATGTCGGTGTCGGATGACGCACGTCAGCCTAGCGCAGGACCGGCAGACTGGTATTATGATCGGCTGCAGACAGAGCGAGACCCTCCTCGCGTATGGGAATAGCGGCGCGATGTTAGATAGAGATACTGTATCAGATATAGCCACGCTCTGATGCTAGCCAGCTCCCTTCCGAGAGTGCCTTCAACTGTAGGTGACACTTTCGATGCTGCGAAGCCTGCCTCCTGAGGCGTGGTGCTGAAGGTATATCGGTCTCAAAGATTGCACCGAAGTTCGGTTCCTTCCGTGCACCATCCCGGACCTTCATCGAGAGGTCGACGAGTGCGCTCACCACGCTGATGCGCCGAGGATTTCGAGGATTTGAGTTGTGAAGTTGTGAATGACACTTCTAGCAGATTCGTTGTCTTCGTGTAGGAGTGAGACTGTCGCACGATGGTGTCGGTGACAGGTTTGTTCACGTTCCATCCGATCGACGTTGGTGCCATTCAAGCTGCGGCGTCTTCCCGTTGCTGTGGTGAGCACTCTGTCCGAGGCTAGATTTGAAACACATCTCATTGTGTTTCAGCACGTCCAAACATCTGCTCCGCCCTCATCCAGCATCCCTTGGTTACGACACAGATCACCGAGGATATGGAGCTCATCGAGAGTCCGCTTGGGTTTTTGTTCTGACGCAGTTGTCTTTTAGACAGCTAATGCTCATGTGTACGTCCACCGCGCTTGGAGCATCCCGCCTTGATCAGTATAGAGCAGACTGATGTTATAGATTGTATCGAGAGTCGAGGTGTCCTCCGGTGCTAGTGCTGCACATCACGACGCTCAGATAGATTGCGTGCTTCTATCGGAACAGAATGTTTGCAGTGTTGTGCTTTCATACCATGGCCAACAAATTTGTCGGCGGTACGTTTCAATATTGCAAAGGATCCAGCTACAGCAAAGACTACTCAACCTGGCATCCTGACCCGTGTTGATCACGTGACTCAAAGCCTTTGGTACAGCCTCGTCCACTAATCTTTAGCCTGAACTGCGCCTTCGTTCCAGCCAGAGGCCGGGGCTTCCCAATGGCCTAGCAACCAGCGTTTGCACTCCAACCATCACTGTAAGGCCAAAATCGTGGTCGCCGACTCCCTGGTCAGCTAGCTCTGTCATCACGCCGCGCGTCTGTGTTCACCGACTTGGAGATCTGCTTCTCCGTTCTCGACGATGCTGTGTCCTGTGCTCACCCTCGTCAGCTAATATGCACTACTACGGGCGGTACTGCAGACGCGGCTGGTTGGGCCACATGCCTGCGGTGACGGAAGTTGACGACAGATGTGATCTTCGTTGCCTCAACTTGCCCACCACAAGCCCCACGATCGGTACGATGGCCACTACCAAGCCGACGATGGCGAGGACCGTATCTAGCGAGAACGACATGGCGCGAGCAGCACCACTGCCTGATTTCTTCTCTTGTGCGCGCGTGATCGACCCGTCTGCTTGACCGACGAAGGGACAGAATGTGAAAAGATGAACAGCCATATCTACAAAAATGGACGGGAGGGAGTGCAAGGGGCTTGGAGGCGCGCGTTACACAGCATAGTTGGTCCGGCGGCTGCCATCACAATGTCTCGGTCTGAGATATGATGTTTGGTGCACTGTTGCACCGTATGCGGGCAAGGGGCCATGCAAGGGGTCCTGAACACTATCCCTTGTGCGCCTCCATTCCAAGGACGTATCCAACTGACCGACGTCCAAGTGACACACGGTCGCGGCAAGCTTTCACAGTGGACGTGAGCAGAATGAGAGATGCCGACAGCCGGTGGTACCACCTGATGGTGCGCTGAGAAGGAAGCAGACTCTGCTCGCCTTATCAGCGCCGACGAATTCATGAAAGGTTCTGGAGCGATGTGAAGAAGAAAGACCGCGCGTTCTTTTTAGCCATCGCAGTGAAGTCGAGACTGGTGTTCAAGGTGATGTGGATTAGTATGGACCTAGCCGGTCTGCCTTGCATCTGCTGCTGGCTAAATCATGCTAGTGCTTCTATCGTCTTGGAGGTCGTGCAAGCTGAACCGGCACCTGGAGCCACAAGCATCAACGAATGATCGCTTACAGATGAAACCATAAGCGTTAAGTCGTTATCAATACCACCAGTTAATATCACTCTTATCCTTTATTATTAGACTATTCTAACCGCTAATACTAGCCCCTAATACTTATACTAATATAAGAGTAAGATTATTTCGATATATCTCTTTAGTTAGTATCTTTTCTTTATAGTATAGAGTATAACCCTCTCTTTTTATTATAATTTATACCTCTTCCTTTACTAATTAACCTTATAATATAAGGTTTAACCTAAATTTTAAGATATAAAGTACTCTTTCTAGGATTATAGGTTTTCTAGTTACTTATAGTCGAAGTTTAACTTTCTTATACTACTTAATCGTTATAATCTTCTCGTCTCTTTACTTTAGGGGTATATTATAAGACTCTAGCCTTTAGAATAGGTCCTTATAGATACTAATATAGCTAGTAGCTACGCTATCTAGGTACTAAGTGCTAACCGGGTCTAGATTAGTCGAGTAAAGAATAATCTCGTCCTCCTCGGCTATATAAGCCTCTAGCTTATCCAGTTATTCATCTTTCTTAGGGGCTTTCCCCTTTTTTAGCTTAAGGTGTGGGTGCTTTTTCTAGTATTTCTTAGATTTATACCCCTCTTTCTTGCAGTAGCGGTATATAGGCCTATTAGGCCTTACCTAAAAGGCTATAACTATATCGTCTAATTAGTTAGCCTTTCTTTGCCGAGATTCGTCGACTAGTTGGCTAAATAAGGCTACTAAGTCGATTTCCGGACCTTCGTGCGTTCGGTAGCTTTAGCTTATAATAGCCACCGTATTTTCCTATTCCGAGCTAAGATTTAAGAGAGTGTAAGCTGTTATAACCTTAGAAGGTATAGGTAGCTTCCGAGCAGTAAGTTCGTCTATTAGACGTTTAATTCTAGTAAGATAGGCCTCTATAGACCCGTTATAATGCCCTAGCGTTATTGTAAAGAGTTCCCGACTAGTTAGAAATTCGGAACTAAAGCCCTTTAGTTTATATAGGGCCTATAGGCGGTTCTATAGCTATAGGGTATCGTTAATATTACGGGTTTATAGTAGGGGGCCGTCTTCTAGTAATAGCCTTATAAGGGCTGCTGCTTAGTATAATTAGGTATCTCTCTAGGCCTAGTATGCTTAATAGGCTTTATCTTATAGAATAGCTGGTTCCGGGATAGTTATAGGGCATATAACGTCGATATAGCCCTTTTATATTAGGGCTACTAAAGCCTTAAGAGACTAGATATCCTAATTAGAAGAGCCTTTAAGCTTTAGGAACTTTAGGCTTAAGCTGTCTATTATAGGCGGGTAACGGTGCCTATAGGCCGGAAGAAATTAAAGAATAGTGCCTAAAAGATTGGCTAAGCCGGGCTTATAACCTGTAGAATTATAGTAGGTAGCGGTAGGCGAATATTCGTAGAATTACTTATATTCTCTATCTAGAGGCGATATCTACGCTATCTATAGACCTATAATAGGTACAATGAATAGGAGAGGTTAATTAGCCCCTTAATCTCGTTCTTAGCTAGCCGAGATTAGTAATCTCGTTAGTAGAGATCAGTATCTCTTTAACCGAGATTAGTGTCTCTTTAGACGAGATTAGTATCTTACTATAGCCGAGGTGAGTAGCTAGAGTAACTATAGCCTATCCTTACCTATATTTAACACCTATAGCTCGAGCGGTAGGATACTAAGGCAACGATACTGCGGCGGGCCTACCGTGTAATCTTTTCCCGACTGTAAAAGAGATACGACGCCCGTCTCGAAGATCTAGTTCAACCATTAATAGATATCCACAATTTCTAGTGGTCTACCGATTAGGTTAAAGCTAAGCTAAATTTTCTTTTAGAGTCCGGATCACGACTGGAATGCTGGATCGAGGATATATATACTAGGGCTATCTTTTATATAGGCAGCTCGGTAGCGAATGAAGTGTATAATAATCCACCTTCTTCAAGAGAGGTCTAAATTTCGTCAGGTGGGAGCACAGTATCCCGAAGCGAGGTGAAAACTACCATACAGCCATGCGCCATCTAGAATCGATCGACTTCAAGTCAAAGGCCGAACGACTTGTCCTCGAGCCACGCTGTACCCATGTCTCAAGTGACCACGATCTCTTATTCCCGCAGTGATGCTATCACTCTTTCCACTCAGTCCAGTATCCTCAAGACCACTCCTTTCTACCACTTCACAAGTCCAGCACTGCAACGATTGCAGCCTCGTCATCTTGAGACTTGAAAGAAGTGGCTTTCCGCTGCTTAGCCTAGCGCGTCTTCATCAGACATGCAAGCTTGCGCCACGAAACTTCTGCGCATATTGGGGTGAGCATCGGTGAGGCACACCACCCGATTATCAAGATGGCCGCTTTACCTGCCCAAATTCGTGTTTCAGGCGAACACAATTATGATCCGGGAAGTGGCTAATTCTCTGCATTGAGCCTTTTTTTAGTGCTGCCACACCGCCCTAGCCGCCCGGGCCGGTAGGACCCTGAGTTGCAAGCACAGCTCGAGCTCTTGCTTTCTATGGCTTCGTCGGCAGTCACGGCTTGCACGTTCTTTGCGAATTGCGACGGCTTGAGTGGTTGTCACTGAGTACACAGAGGCCCATCTGTGATGATGTCAGTGGCTCGTCCGCTTCTGTCAGAAGTGCAGGTCGTCCAAATATATGCCGCCGTTTTTCTCGTGGACAGGTTAAGGATCGCATGTGGTGGCATAGGCTCGAGACAAGTCTGATACTAATCAAAACTAGACATAAAAGGTTCTGGGCTACAATTCATCCCTTGCAACATAAAAGTCCGACAGCATAAGATCTATCCTCGGGAATTGTTGCGCAACACGAACATGACAAGCCCAAGCTCCCAAACCAGCAGATCTCTTATACAATCCGTGTCTGCAGCAGAGCGGCTTGATTCGAGAGGAAAGCCTACTGTTCAAGTCACTCTAACTACAGAAAAAGGCCGCTTCTCCTCGTTGGTTCCTTCCGGCGCGTCCAAAGGTGATTATGAAGCTATTGAGTTGCGAGATGGCGACAACTCAAGATATCACGGTCAAGGCGTCACGAACGCTGTCAAGAATGTCATTGACACGCTAGGTCCGAAATTGATTGCGAAGAAGTTCTGTGTCGGCACTCAGCAACGCGAGATCGATGACTTCATGTGCGAGCTCGATGGCTCAGACGATAAGAGTGCCCTAGGCGCCAATGCTATTCTCGGCATCAGCATGGCTGTCGCTAGAGCTGGGGCCGCCGCAAAGGTACATTTTAGGACGTCTTCATGAGCTAAATCTATGCTAATTCGAAACAGGGCGTTCCATTATACGAGCATCTAGCTCAAGTCGCGGACCGTAACTCCCCATACGTGCTGCCAGTACCATTCTTCAATGTCTTGAACGGTGGCGTCCACTCCGGTAATCCCATGGCGTTTCAGGAGATGATGGTTGCGCCTGTCGGCGCCACCTCGATGAAGGAAGCAGTTCGGTGGGGTTCAGAGACATACCAGTCGCTCAAGTCCATCATAACGTCCAAGTTTGGCAAGTCAGCTATAGGTATAGGAGACGAAGGTGGTTTTGCACCGCCTACATCAGAGCCGCACGAGGCACTCGACTTGCTGATCGCGGCAATCAAAGACGCTGGTCACGAAGGTAAGATCAAAATCGGTGTAGACCCTGCAAGCCAAGAATTCTATGAAGAAAAGAGTGGTACATACAACCTGGGTATGAAGTGGGATACAGCAAAGTCTTTGTCTAAGGAGGAAATGCGGACTTTGTACCACAAGCTGCTGGACAAATACCCGATCGTCTTATTGGAGGATCCTTTTGGACAAGATGACTGGGAAGCGTGGACTGCGTTTAACGAAGAGTGTCCGGTCGAGCTTGTGGGTGACGATCTACTGGCCACGAATATCAGGAGGATCGAGGAGGCGCATGAGAAGAAAGCGTGCAACGCACTCTTGCTCAAGATCAACCAGATTGGCTCCATCACTGAATCTATCGATGCAGCAAAGAGGGCATACGAGCTTGGCTGGAGTGTATTTGTGAGCCACCGTAGTGGTGAGACCACCGACGACTTCATCGCCGACTTGACCGTCGCCCTTGCTACAGGGCATCTCAAAAGTGGTAGTCCTTGCCGAGGAGAACGTGTTGCCAAGTACAACCGTCTAATGGATATTGAGGATGAGCTTGAGGCGAGGAACATACCGAACAAGTTTGCAGGTGTAGGTTTCCGGACTGCTCACCAAGCATAAAACATTTTCCCCCAGGAGCGCATTTTCGGGGTCTTGATGGACAAGCACATAGCCAACTGAGCAATGAATAAGGTACAATGCCGGTAAGCTTAAGTGGCTTTAACCTACGTCTGGCTGGGAAAATTGTTGTTGCGCAGTACCCTGGGGTCCGGAGGCCACCAACTAATACATTGCGTCTTGTCACCTCTTGTACTCGTGACCAGATCGAGTCCTTCTGACACAGCGAGACAGCAGGTCAGATTATTGGAACGTGTTGCAATTCTCGTCCTACATACTGGTATTGACATGATTGTAGCGAAATTGTGGCAGTATAGATAAATTACGTATCAGCGTCAGGCTGCTGGAAATAGGTATAAACAACAGCTTCATAGGTACTCGTGAAAAGGCTAATAACGCTTTTTATGAAAACTGTTCGAAGGCTGCTACGAAGCATGCTCCAATCCTTATGATTCGTCGGTGATCACTATTGTTTCCATCTGGATACTGAGACCAACAAGTCTGCATGACCTTATCCACTGACCACCCTGGTAGTAAGGTGTTCAGGTCTATGTGTCATGCGGCAACAGGTATGCAATTCACGCTAATCTGAGTGAGGTTGACCGCACATCTTTCGGTGTGAGCAAGTTGCAGGGGGAGATTTGCCGTGTCAATCGATAAATTTCCGCTTCTTGGTCCTGGTCAACATACTCTTCGTATGCCTCGTCCGAGTCATAGCCACTATCGGGATCTGACTACGGACCGCCCAACGCCCAACGCCCAACGCCCAACTCGTGATTTCAGCCTTGCCGTCGCACATCAGGCTGTCATAGTAAATTGTATGAGGGAAAAAATTAGGCCGGCACGCCTTAAATATGAGAGGGACTGTCATTGCTGCTGTCATTTGCTTGCTGAATGAAGCTACGCTAGCGATTGGTATAGACTATTCGTAGTGTTGAGAAACGGCTGCTGCGCAAGCTACCTATCTACTCTTGCTGCCTGGCCCTCTTGATTTCCTGGCTGTCGCCCCCCAGTAGTGTAGTATAATAGCCCGTATTCTGCCTCTTACGCATTACTCTTCCCGTTATAGGTGGTGCAGTCGACGCTGGAGGAGGAGGTTGGAGAGGGGGCTCAGACTGCGATCGGTCGTCGTGCGGTTGTGAGTCTATTGCGACGAGAGGCTCGTCGTCGTCTGAGGAAGAGGAGCTGGAGGAGGAGGAGAGGCAATAGACGGGGGAACTACGTAAGCGCACAGTTATATGGCTTCTAATACTGTCTTACAGTTGTGACTCTCGTCTTACTTCCTCTCTTGCTGCTTCTCTTGCTGCTTGTTAAACAGCACGAATTCTGTCATCTCTCTCTACCCGATTAGCTAACCTCTCTCGCCTGAGTGCTTCTTTCCTCTTACGCTTAGCTCTAATAGCAATTTTCTTACGGGCTGCCCGCGGCTGATTATTAGGTATACCTATAGGCAGTCGTTTAAAGGCGAGAGTGGAGTGACCGTAGTCGAGGTACTTTTGTAGTAGTATCTATAGTTGTCGCTTATACCTACGAGCAGCGTCGCTTAGAAGTTAGTTACTAATAGCTATCACATTATAGAATAGCTTCTAAAGGTCGGTCGGTACTGGGTTAACGTCTAGAGGGGGAGGAGGAGGAGGTCTTACTTTATTAGCGACAACGTCTTATAGTCGCTACTACCTGCTTATAACTATATACGCGTCGGTCTACTACCGTAGGTATACCATTAGCTTCTCGATTAGATAGCTACCTTTATAAGAACGCTTTATATCGTGAGCGTAAGGAAGCAGCTATTGCTTGCGGAAGGCGCCTATATACGGAGGTAGCTAACTCTAGTTAATAAGCCTTCGCTACTACGGTGCGATCTACTCTCGAATAGCCTATACTATCATAGATCTTGTCAACCGAGAGAAGTACTTCTTATCGATACCGGGCACGTTAGTAATACGTAACAGTTCTAATTACTCGTTAAAGTCTCTAAAGAAGTCGTTAACGTAGGCTATTAGCCGCTTAGTAGTACTATAAATAGACAACTAATAGTTAGCAACCTTATAGATATTACTATTAAACTACTTAACGCGAGAGGTAGTATACTAGCTAATATTCGTAAGATACTTAGTATAGCACTAAATTAACCTCTACTTACGCCCTCGCCAACTTATTAGGTAAGTCTTATCTACTTAGTATAGCGTATCCTCTAGTGCTTACCGGTTATTAGCTAGGTACTACTCGGTATTAGATTTAATATAGGCCTAGTAGAGAGACTTAATCTAGCTTATTTAGTCGCTAGTATAGTAACTCGTCGCCTAGAGATATACCCTTATAGACTAGACTATATACTAATTATAATACTGTAGTTATAAATTAGGTAGGTACTTTAAGCGGTTATAGGCACTAGTTATACCTATAGAGAGATCTATTAGCACTATCGCTAGCTCTAGAATGCCCTTATATAACTTATCTCGCAAGCACTAGAAGAAGAAGGCGTATGACTCTACGTCCTCCTCTAGTACCTACGAGAAGGCGATAGGGAAGGTCTAGCTAGTACTCGACTTGCCTATACCGATAATAAGAGGTATTCCTTTATTGTTAGTACGAAACGTTGTATTAACGATAAGCAGCGTATTACTAGTATACCGTTAAATAACCTCTAGCGACCGCGTGCACTAGAAGAAGATCTAAACGATCTTAGTAACAGTATAACTATTAGAATTAGTGGTAATCTGTTTACGTAGGTAGTACCGCTAGCTAGCTTCCTTAAACACTGCGACGAGTACGCCCGCGCAGTCTTCTTTCTTTAGGTCCTTTGCAAGCCTTATCGCTAGGTTATAATATTACTTTAGAGTTATAGTGCTATTAATACCGTGCTTAAGGAAGTAGGTACGAGCCTTAGAATAAGGTATTCTCGACTCTCTAAGTAACCGACCGATAGACTCTATCGCTTAATAATCGTTAAGTATCCTCTTTAACGATAAGTATAGTACCGGGTTACTAGGGAACGGATAACTAGAGTGCCTCGCGGGGTTATATATTCAACGGCTAATCTAGTGCTTATCGTCGTAGTCTAAGTCTAGCTTACGACTATAGTTAATATAATAACGAACCTTATAACTAGTCCTCTAATTAGGACGATCTCGAGACCTATTAGACTTAACCTCTCTAGTTACCGGGTCCTTACGTATAAGGGAATCCTTTAGCTTATACTTATTAGCCTTCTACTTACCGAAGTGCTTATAGTGGATTTTAATACTACGACTAGCTCTAACTTTAGTAATAATAAACTTAACTCTAATAGTAAGACCGTACTTATTAAACCGTTCTTTTACGACCGAGCTAATCGTATCCCTAGGTGCTACTTCGAAGACCTCTCCCTCTCTAGGATACTCTAAGCGACCGGCTAGCAGCTTTATATAAGACGTCACCTAGGTATCTCGATAAGCAGGCGATAGAACCCGCTAAATTAGACTCTATCGCAGGCGAAGAGCGACTGCTGCGTTTAAGTTGGCCATTGCGCTTTAAGAGGAGGAAGACAAGGCAAGAGGAGGAATACTACTATACTAGGCTGCGAACTACAACACTACGGATTTACTATACCAAACGGTTGACGGGCTTCACTGTCGACTAATTAGGCAAGCAGCAAGTAGCAATATACAAGATTCATCCTCACATTCAAGGCGTACCGGCCTAATTTTTTCCCTCATACAATTTACTATGACAGCCTGATGTGCGACGGCAAGGCTGAAATCACGAGATTGGGCGTTGGGCGTTGGGCGTTGGGCAGTCCGTAGACAAATCCCACTATCGTCCTCCCAATCGTTGACCTTGTCGTCCGCCTGGGCTGCTTTGTCCTGTTCACCACAGGTCACTGATACAAGTACCCCACTGGAGTCCGGGAGGTCTTCCTCATCCTCCTGGTTCTCAACGTCCTCGACGCATTCAACATGCGAGCTTTGCACAAGCTCACTTCTTATTGTAGGTCTCGACATTTGTGGTGGATCACTGTAAAGGCCTCTCAGACTGGCTTGGTGATATGCCTGCTCGAGATTTTTGTGAGTAGCCAGTAGGCCAACCACGATGCGAAGCTCGAAATCGTGCTTGCGGGACTGGTAGGTGATTTTGTCGGTGTTCGTTCGCAGAAGACGGTGAGCTATGTACAGGTCTGCTACGCCTTGGTCCTGTCGCTGTGATCGAACGTTCATTGCTTGAGCTTGTTGATCTGAACGCATGTGATTCAACTTCGATCTAAACATTGCTTGATCTGATATATTTCGTCTGTATGGCATAATAAGTACTTATTTCAGAGCAATGCTCTTATCGCATAACAAGGGAACGGCTCGTTCGGAGCAGAAACCACGGGTCCAAACTGTCACATTCACACATGCTGTGAACCCTCGACATCTCAGTCTACGAATCTGGGCAGATCGACAGGGAAACGCGGCATGACATAATCGACGAAACCGCCGAGCCTGTAACCACTGGTGTCGTGCTGAAATGCGGACTGGGTTGTGCTCATCCAGATTACGAGCATGCAACGTGACGGGTGCTGGCACCGTTCAGAAAGGTAACCAGAGCGCTTGACCTGCCTTAACAAGGTTGCGACCGCTCACGTTGGTCAATCCCGACGATGACTGGAAGTCGACAAAAGGCGGGGGTGGCGGGTAATGGCAAGGGCCTCAGGACTTCGGCAGACCTGCCGCGTAGCGAGTTTCCGCCCGGCCCGTGCGGTCGCCAAGGCATCGACCCCCAGTACGATGCCGCAGCTTCACATGTGGCGCATCATACATTCTGCCCAAAGATGTCTTGGTTATGCCATGCTAAAGACGATACTGCAATGATGGATCTGTTCTTACCCTTACCATCCAGGATTGAAGGCTTTGTTCCTCGTCTGCATTCTTCGTAAGTCGAATAATCCTAGTGGCTTGCGGATTTATCTTGTCGTCACCAGCATTACCTGCTCATCATCCATTACTCGCATGGACCAAGTTGTTATTCTTCAAGCATAGCGCAGGCAGACTATGCCGCTTGGCGCCTGCAGAAATAGTAAAAAACGGTCATGACCCAATCCGGACTCCTACCAGAAGCCGTATGGCGGCGTGGTAGTCGTAAAAGTTCTGTGCACAATGAGCCAAGAGAACAGCAGTGTCTGGATGAGTGCTTGCGACGCGGTACACACGAACGTAGAGATGCTGGACTGACAGAGCTTGCTGCTCCTGCGCCTGTCGAAGAAAGCGAGCACGGCAACGACTTGGAGGACGAGCAATCTCCCGTTGAAGAGAAGCGGCGTAGTATTGCTCAAGGGGACGATGCTGGACTGACAGAGCTTGCTGCTCCTGCGCCTGTCGAAGAAAGCGAGCACGGCGACGACCTGGAGAACGAGGAGTCTCAAGCTGGAAAAGATGCAGATAGGAGTATGTCAGGCGACGAGGGCGATGAAGGATTGACAGAAATGGCAGTCCCGGTGCCGTTGGCACATTCAGACTCTCACAGTCACTCTCACTCGAATGATCATGAACAGGACGAGGAGGAGGCTGTGGAAAAGGGCAGTCCAGGTGTGCCACAGAAGGAAGCGTCACGGTGGGACGAGCTTTCAACGATCTCGTGGCTCATTTTTTTCTCGTTTTGGGGCACACTCGCCCGCATGGGAGTCGAGACCATCACGACCTACCCATACGCATCAGTCACATCAACGGTACTATGGGCCAACCTTGGCGGGTCGCTGATCATTGGCTTTCTCATCGAGGACAGGAGGTTTTTCAGGGCAAGCGTAGGGCCTCTTGACAAGGCTGAGAAGGACGAATTGAACGACCACATTGATCAACGCAAGAAGACGCTGCCACTGTACATCGGCCTTGCGACCGGATTCTGTGGAAGCTTTACCTCATTTTCAACATATATCACTGATGCGTTCCTCGCCCTGTCCAACGACCTCGCTACAGCCAGTCCAACATCGCCCTACCATACTATTGCCCCCGCCGAGATCCTGCTCCGCAATGGCGGCTTTTCCTTCGAGGCAGCTATCGCCATACTCATTCTTCACCCGATGGTAGCGATCTGTGGCCTCAAGACTGGCGCTCACATCGCAGTTGGGCTCGAAAAGGTCATGCCCAGCCTTCCGAGCCGCTTCATTCAACGTTACCTCGACGTCTTAATCGTTCCCATAGCCTTTGGCTGCTGGTTGGGCGCAGTCCTTCTCACCATATGGCCACCTGCCTCAGACTGGCGCCGTCGTGCAACCATGGCACTGATCTTCTCCCCCCTCGGTTGTCTCCTGCGCTTCTACGCCAGCAAACATCTGAACTCGCGCATCCCCAGCTTTCCTCTCGGAACATTTGCGGTCAACGTTTTCGGTACCTGCATCGAAGGGATGTGCTATAACCTCCAGCACACGACCAGCATTATCGCGTCTGTGTCGAACGGCGATGCCAATCCGTGTGCTGTGCTTGAAGGGGTCATGCAAGGATTCTGTGGTTGTGCAACGACGGTGAGCACGTGGGTCGCGGAACTCAATGGTTTGCGGCGGCGAAATGCATGGTTCTATGGCCTGATGACCGTTAGTGTTGCTTTGGGTCTCCAAGTAGCAATCATGGGGTCTGTGGCCTGGACCAGCGGATTCAACGCCCGTTGTGGCTACAGAGCGTAAATTGGTAAACAAGGATTGGCCGCCGGGCGAGCCGGATTGTACAGGATTCACAAATGTCGCCCCAAATGAGCAGATACACGTGTGTTCCGATGCTCAGACTACATTTTCGGATTGTTAACAGTGCTTTCCACAACCAGTTCCTCGGTGTTTTGTGGTCTCCAATTATATTACTGAAGGTACGCATGGTTCAAGGCCTGGCCTTAAACCTAATCAAGAAGGACACTCCCATAATATCGATTTGATCAAATCAGAGGTGTTCTAGGCAATAGACCTAGGCGGATAGAGGCGAGCTCTTAGGCTACTTGTTAGTATAGAAACGAACCTTGAACCATCGAAACAAGCACCAGGGAGGTTTCAGAAGGGCACAGGGTTTCGCAAGTAACGAGCACTGATCATTTAGCCGTGTTACGTGGAGGTCATTATTTGATGCCAACGTAAGTAGGTAGCATCGAAACTGACTATGACTAGCCGCAATATTGGACCAAGTGCTTCTGGGACGAACGTAACATGTTGAATAACTCTGCTTAAGGGTATCGAGAAACTCCCACCGTACGTAGCACCGTGCCGTTCGCCAACGGTTCCGCCTCATCCGTACTCCGGTACCCCTTCCAAAATGCAGCAATGCTGGGGACTCCACAGCTAAACTCGAACTCGTGGAGAATAAGGAGGCAAAACATCAATTTTCAATCCTTCGAACGACCCCAAAATGTCACCAGGGTCGTTGTGGAGATCTGGACTCGTATTACCCATAGCAACTACTAAGTCTCTATCCAATGGGACTTGGTTGTACGGAAGCGTTGATGGGAGGTACCGCTCGACGAGTCGAATGCCAATTCCTCCCCTCTCGAATCTGCGTGTCTTGCCGTTGCGCTCTACAGTAAGTTTGATCCGCATACTGTAGGCTTGGAAAATATTGTATGTCGTGAACTCCGGGACGATCGAGTCTGGACACCTCAATAAGTGTTCTTGGATCTTGGCTCGCACTCTGGTTCCAATATCTGCGCCCAGCCAAGTCTGAATCTCGACCAGAGACAGCGTCCGTGGATGTCGAGTAGAGGCTAGCGGGTGAAGAGGCTGTAGAAGTTGATGCGGCAATGCTGCTGGAACGTACGACATCTGGACTGTAGAGTTGTGCTTGTTTCATGGCGTCATCGTTGTACGTCGTTATTGTTGGATGTTCAGGACTTAGAGACCCCTGAAATAGTACCCTCCTCGTCACAGGGACGATACAGGACCCTTGAGCAAGTGTCAGTGAGCGTATATCCGTCGATGTGCAATTGTCCAGGCGAGCCTTTGTATGTTGGATCAAATCTATCGAGAAGGACTTGATTTGCAGATCTCCATTTGTGCATTCGCTAGGGTGATTGGTGCTCTCCTCCAGTGTGTCCTGAGTAGCATTTACCAAGATGTGAACAGGAGCTGTGTCGCTTAGGATCAAGACTCTGGGCAGCTCAACAGCAATATTGATCTGAGATTCTGGGATGGTCTGTTTAAAATGAGTGTTTATCGCGCATCCTTTCAGACGATTCCAGGCCTTCTTAAGATTATCTCCCAAATCATGACCCTCTGCGTAAGACCCAATATTGATTGTTTGGCTTTCGGAACTGGCAGCTGCAGTATCGTAGAACGAAGTGGTAGCCGCAGCGCCCGCCTGACGTAGAATGATTCTTCTGGCATGAGTGAGGTTTTGCTCACCAAGCAGCAAATAGCTAGCTGTTCGAATGAGCCTAGCTTCGATGGTGTACTTGACAGAACACTGATTCTTGCCCCAGTACTCGAACGTCGACGGCAGAATGTGCGATTCGGCATCTGCGGATCCAAGGAACGGACTCTGTGAGTCAAACCAGCCAAACTCGTGTTGACCTTGCACGGTGTCACAGTACTGGGCGTGAGATGGAATTTTGAAGGAGAATGGCCACGAATGCTTTCCTGGCTGAAGGGGAGACCCGCCTTGTCGCAATATGATATGCTGTCGAAACAAGCACGCTGATGACCTCCTATCACGAGGGTTGTTTGTCGCGTCTATCTGTGAAGACCTCCCCACAAAGATGGTATGACCTTGGAAGAAGATGGAAATTGTCTGAAATTCCTCTTCCTTCTTGGCATGAAGCTTGACTATGCCACAGATAGTCTCACCAAAACTGTATGGGATTGCTGGAGGTCTTGAAAGCTCAATTGACAGAGTCATTACTTTTGTCGTGGATGTTGTAGAATCAGGTTTTGAGGACAACCATAATTGGGACTGACACAAGTCTGATGTGTGGTTCACAAGAAACTCTAGACTGTACAAGAGCTTGTCCTCACCTAGCTTGAGGCTTCTTTCCGGAATCTTGTGACTTCCTGCCACTTGTGTCGTGTCGCAGCAAAGCTTTCTGCATATGGTAGTCCTTGTCGTGGGGCTAGCCTATGTCATGATTGGAAATGATCGACCGGATCGGACGGCAAGCACACGAGATGCGCCTACACCCTTGCCGGCTGCATTTCGGGACCAATTCGATTCGAGCATCGTGAGAACTTGTGTCTCCCCCTGCACTACATACCTATGAACGGGTTGACTTCGTCATTAACAAATTGTGTTGACCACAATAACGGCTCCGACATGTCGTTGTTCATGCCAAGATGATAGGGTTCAAATTCGAAAGGATTATGGGCTGTGTTCGCGCCCGGCCAGCCATACCGTGACGAGGTATCATACATGTTGATTGACATCGAGTTGGCAAGGTTGTCGCCCCTGGATATCAACTCGGAAGCATTAGTGGCATGTGTTCGCAGGACAGAGTTCTCGTTAATGTCCTGGTCGGCTCGGCAAGATCGGGTCCCGCGGTGGTTGCTCGTCGCTCTAAGCCCACCCATCATGTCCAACGGAAAGGCTTCTCGAAGTGCGACCAAGCAGCTGTTCATGGATGCCTATTTTAGGTGGCTGAAAAGGTAAGTAGCCTTTTGTCGCGATGTATCGTCGCAATGTTGATGCCTAGCAAGAGGTCTGCAGGCACCACTCTCGGCTGGCCTGTAAGCTGAGAAGATGTTGATCAGACGAATGACAAGGGACAAGCCATCAAAAGAGCGCGAGGTTGGAGAGGAGGAGGGGGTGGCGGCTGCGTGAGTGCCTGCGGTGAGGTTCTAGGGGCGGAATAAGGGGAAGAAGAGGAGGAGGAATAGGGGGAAGAGGACGAAGAGGTAGGGGTGGCACCTTCGGGACCCCGGTGGTGCGCTGGTGGTGCGCTGTGTTTGGCCTTGTGCCGTCCTTCTTTTGTTTGTGGATTTTTTTCTTTTGTTTGTTTTGATAGTTTGCGGCGCTGCGCCGGCGCTTCGGTTGCGCCAAGGTGGCGCTTCACCTCCTCCTTTTCTTTGGAGGTGGGCCTTGGGGCTTAATCGCATTCTGTTTTTTCTTAAATTCTTCTAGAATGTCTTTTGCATTCCCTAGATCTCCTTCTGATTGCTATGTGTCTTCTGTAGTAGAGAATCCCTTCCAGCGCACGAGGAAGAGCTCTTTCCTAGCTTTTGAGATTCTCTTTTTAAGTATGTCTTCTACCTCCTACTACTGGTCGTCTTCGATGTTCATAGGCTCCGGCGTCGCTGCACCTTCGCGGCGTACGTACGGCTCTAGTAGGGAGACGTGAAAGGTGGGATGCAGTAACCCATACTTCGGAGGCAGTTTCAACTTATAAGTATTATTACCCGCTCGAGTAATGATTTCGAAGGGCCCTAGGAAGGGATCAGCTAGCTTCCCGTAGGCTGCTCTCATACGGAGGTACTTTAAGGATAGCATATCCTCCTCCTCCTCCTCGTCCTCACTCGCCAGAACTTCCTCGACGTCCGGCACCCCGCCCCCGCCAGGAGAGACGATGTCGCGATCGCTGGCCGGAGCCGGCGAATCGCCTGTCTCGCTCTCCTCACCACCAACAGGTGATATTGCCGCTGGGCGACGGCGGAGGAGAGGCGCAGGATCACCACCGGAGCGGCGACGGGAGGGCGTTGGGTCTTCCTCTTCCTCAGAAGAAGACGACAGGCCAAGAGACAGCTGGCGCTGCTCAGGCCACACAGGCAGGGGTTGGTCGTGCTGCACCGGAGGTCAGCATACGAGGCGCAGGAGAGGCGCAGGGTGGAAACTTATAACTCTTGCATAGAGTTCGGCCAGCACGCGAACAGCGTGGGTGTTGAGCCCAAGCTCAACGCCAGTGGCAGCGGCAGGGGCGACGACAGCGGCAGCAGGCGCAGGAGCAGCGGCGGAGGGGCGCAGGGACAGCTTAATGGGCGAGGCGGCAGCCTGCGCGCCAGCCAAGGTGTTCTCGAACGTATCGAGAGCCGTTTCCAGCTCATCGCCCGAGACACGCCCTGACTGGACGCGGCCAGCCAACCTCACCAGAGACTCCACGGCGGAGACCATATTGGCGGGGGGCTGAGATATTAGCGAACGTAATGCGCAGGCGAGGCGAGAGCGCTGCACTTACGGGGAGGCAGTTCTTGCGGCCACTTTAGCACCGCGTACACCGCACGGACCGGCTAGGCTTAACGTGGCAGGGCCCTGCCGAGGCGCCGTTGGTACCCTGGCGCAGAGCACGCACACAGCGAAGACACCACGTTTTCTTGCCCGAAGGCGGTTTTACCCGAAGGCGCTTTAGAGGCGGCGACGGCGGAGACTCGCTAGCGCTACGCTGGGGCGGCGGACGCTTACCACCACTACCACTACCCAGAGAGCCGGCCGCGGTCGAGCCGGGCGCGGAATCGACTGTTGCAGACACTGCGACACATTAGTATAGGCTTAGCGTAGGCGCAGCGGAAGAGATGCCAGCCGTTTCTTACTCTTTGTGAAAATTATGTAGCGAAGAAGAAAACGAAAATAAACGAAGCGACAGCGAACTACATGTACATTCATGGCGCGTCACTACCGCACAATAATGCGTTGCCATACAATTATCATTGTGTGGTGACAACATGTAAGTAACAAACAACAAGGGCAAAGTAAAGGAATCAAAGTGAAAGTGTCACATATGTTCAACGCAGGAGCAGCGCCTGCGCCGCGAAATGAAGACAGACAGGTCAAATGGTCAATCAAGATTACTGGGCTCGGGACGAGCGCCTTGTTGGAGGGAGGATAGTTGTTACAGCAAGGCTGTACAAGTGAACTCCGTTCGGGTGAACGGAGATGGATGACGCTATGCGCATGGAATGCGCATGGCACGTGATGCACAGGCTTATCGCCTGCGCCCTCGCGCTGAGGAACTTCACTTCCTCAGCGTTCAGTCGATATCAGAAGATAGCGGTAATGGAGACATTAGCTAGAATCACTCTTCCCTAGGCTCAAGCAACCCCTATTGTGATAGTTACTGTATAACCGTAGCCTTTAAATAAATGTTTCGCGTAGTATTTAAGATTATATTATTAAACTATAACGTTTAAAAATAATCTAAAATAAGTAAATCTAGTACTAAGCTCTTAATTTTATCTTACCTATAACTTAAGTACTATAAACGACTCTTTAATCGAGTTTAAGTCTAAAAATTAGAATAGTAGGTATTTAAGACGTACTCTAGCCTACTTATAGAGAGGTTAGATCTCTTTTATATAATATATTAAGTAATTATCTATTATAAGTACTCATCTTAGCCTTAGAAAAGCTTTATATTTACTTAATACCTTTATAATAAAATCCACGAATCTTATACTGTTGAATATAGGCAAGAATAGGCTATAGGTACTCTAGCAAAGTGGAGGAACAAAGTTAGAGTTAAGGATTGCTGATCTCGCTAGCCAACTGGCTAGGCCAATCTAGCCAACCGGCTAAAAGACTAGCTAATCTCCACTTCCCCTTTCTACCCCTTTCTATAGGGGTTAATAGGGGTTAATAGGGGTTATTTCTTGCCACTCTACTGTACCTCCTATAGGTATATAGATAGGCTAGATACCGCCTCTAGATAGAGAATACAAGTCATTCTACGAATATTCGCCTACCGCTACCTACCATTTTCCACATATACCATTAAACGAGCCTTAGAATATCTTATAATAGAGATACCTATTAATACTAATTATAGGTAATATTAATTAGTTCCTTAATCTATTTACTAATAACTATTATATCCTATATACGATACCCTTTAGTAATTAACCCTATTATTTATTAAGGCTACGTTTATGTTGAGAATCTTAGGTACTTAGGTCGAATCGCCATATCTTGCGGGTACAATTGTACTTTTGCGGGTTGTGGCGGTACCACACTTTTGACAGTTTATTATATACTATTTCGTTAAGGAATACGAGTTATCTAGCCGTATAAGTAGGTATAAAATGCGCTTAGAAACCTATATAGTGCTTTATCTTAATTTAGGTATACCCTCTCTTTTGTTACGAATCACGACCGACCTGCGGCCACTCTAGGTATATGGGAAAGTTAGGCGGACGCCTAGCACGTGGAGGTAAGGCGCCAGGGTCACGTGATACAAAGTGATCAGTGTGATCACCATGATCAGTCGTGATCAGTACTGAGCACGCTGAGCATACTGAGCAGCACTAAGCAACAGCACATTCATTACTAGTATATAGGATACTACCTTTCATAGTTCGTCAGTCTTGTTACTGACTCCGTAGTCAATCTCAATCACCTTACTTAACCCCTTAAGCACTCCATCTTACTTATTCTAGCTAACTATCCCCAAACACGTACTAACTGCTAAACCAACGCCTTGTATCTAACCTCCTTAGGTTCTACCCTAAGAGTAAAGGAGCATCGTGATATCTTTCTTCTTATACGTAAGATTAAGCGTCTTAAGATAATAACTAATAATAAAAGTATTAAGCTAAATATTAAACTCGTTTATAATTAGTGTTTATATCTTATTAAGTATTAGTAACTATAAAGAGCTAAATATATACTTTTCTAATCTCTTTCCTATAGCGGATACGAACTTACACGGTCTTCTAGTACTTAAGTATAAATCTAGGGAGTATATACTAAATACGGTAATATTATACTTTTATTTATTAATTTACCGTTTAGAAATATATATTTAAGCGATTATCTTATCTATTAAAGTAGTTTATAATAGATCTACGATAAGCTAACGCTAGGAATTATTATAGCGGGGTTAGTAAGTAGGTATACTAAACAAATAATACTAAAATCTAGTTATATAAGCGAGATATAAGGCGATAACGAGGGATATAAGCTATTATCTTCTAATCTATACTAAAATTACTATAAGGATCAAAATTCGCGCTCTTAAGCTAAGACGCTAGCAACAGGACAGTAGTTTTGTAAACGACGATAGACCTCATCGGTCTCATTCTCTAACATTACATTTGTTCAAATTTGCCATTTAATCTTAACGCATTTGTCGCCTCTTGCAGCATGAAGCGTGCTCATCTTCGAATACTCGCACCGCTAGGAAGGGCTGGCGGCCCCCCTTTTCGTCCAGCTGTGACGGTTCAAAAACGTGTCGCAAGCTCGCAATCATGGAGGAATGGCAATGCACCGCTACGCAATTTTGTGCCAGTCGCTACTTTAGCTGCTTTTGCTATAGTGACCACAACGTCCTGCTTCTACCGCAAAGATATACAAGCTGAAGCTCTGGCAGAAGAAGCGCCTAGGAAGATTCGCATGTCTGAAGTACGCAAACATAGCCGCCGATCAGATACACGCTGGGTAGTTCGCGATGCCAAGGTGTACGACATTACAGATTGGATTCCGAATCATCCTGGTGGGGAGGTTATCCTGCGTGCTGTTGGCGGCGTGATCGATCAATACTGGGATATCTTCAGTATCCACAAGAAGCAGGAGGTGTATGACATCCTCGAACAGTACTACATCGGTGACGTCGACCCACGAGATCTCGTTGATGGACATGTACCACAGGATGACGTTGAAGATCCTTTTGAAGAGGACCCTCCACGTGATAAGAGCCTGAAAGTTCACAGTGCCAAACCCTGCAATGCTGAGACACCTGTCGACGCCCTCGATAAGTTCATCACGCCGTCAGAGAAATTCTATGTTCGAAATCATCTATGGGCTCCAAGATTGGATGAGAAGTCGCACCGCTTTACCGTCGAATTGCCGGATGGAGAGGAGAAGGAGTACAGTCTAGAGGATCTGAAGAAGTTCAGGCAAGTCGATGTCACTACCACATTACAATGCTCGGGAAACAGGCGGAAACACATGACTGAAGGCTCGAGATACGCAAATGGCTTACAGTGGGGCATCGGTGCAATGAGCACTGCACAGTTCACAGGTGTGAGGCTGCAAGATGTCCTTGCCGATGCGGGCTTTCATGCCGAGGACGCAGAAAACGACGATGTCAAGCATGTGCAATTCCAAGGTGCAGAAGCATATGGTTCATCTATACCCATCGACAAGGCTTTGAGTCGACACGGTGACGTCTTACTGGTACACAAGATGAACGGAAAACCACTTGGTCAAGACCACGGTTTTCCTTTGAGGGTCCTTGTACCTGGACATGTCGCAGCGAGAAGTGTCAAGTGGTTAAAACGAATCACTCTGTCCGAAGAGGAGAGTCAATCGCAATGGCAGCAGAGAGATTACAAGTGTTTCGGACCCAATCAAAGTGGTGCGGACGTGGATTGGTCAACCGCTCCGGCAATACAAGAAACACCCGTACAAAGCGCTATTGTCTCGCTGAAAGACCTGCCCAAGGGTGATAGGCTGCGACAAGTTTACGGTCTCGAAGAGGATGCTATCGAGGTCAAAGGCTATGCCTTTGCAGGTGGTGGACGTGAGATCGTTCGAGTTGATGTGAGCCCAGATGATGGCAGATCATGGACACAAGCCGAGCTTTTGCCAGATAATGCAGTAGGCTCTAAGAGGTGGGCTTGGACACAATGGAGGCTGGTTTTGCCAAGGCGCTTAGCGGGAAGGAGTTTTGTTGTCAAAGCAGTGGATGAAGGGTACAACATTCAGCCTGAGTATTACGACCCTCACTACAACTTCAGGGGGAATTTGACCAGTGGTTGGCATCGTGTTCCTTACACGAATCGGGACTATTTCTAAGCTAGATCGAAACCTCAGGAAGGCCAGGCTACGGATGAAAATGCAACAGCCGCATAGCAAGATCAGAAGAGCGATGTGGCAGCCACGAGCCTAATTCCACGCAAGCTACTTTCTATAGCTACTCTATAGCTGCAACGTACATCAATTTACGGACTAACCTGCAAAAGCAGTTGTAAACAATTCTATCTCATTTCCACGTGTCTGTTGATCTGCATGCTTGACGCATGACTCCAACTCTTTGATGCTTCACGTCTATTACCTCGTTGTTCTGGCTGGCGAAACCACCAACATTGGAGGGATATTTGTGTACCTTCAAGGGCCCAGTAGTCTATTACACATAGACTGGAATAATAATGTGTTGCAATTCTGCAGCAGGCTCTTTCCCATTTGCAAATTAGCAAAGCTAACTACGGTCGCTAAAACCAACTTTTGACTTGCGCCACGGGCCCCTAAACGGGGGTCTCGAGCTCCTTCCGGGCGTTGGGCGTTAGAGTTAGAGATCATGTGCTAACGCCCTGCTTATTGCTCCTCCGCTGGTCACGAATAGTTGTTTTTTGTTTCGGCTATGAGCCGTTTCAGTCTGCCCTCCTGTTACCGTTGCCCACGTAACAAAATCATGAACGGTTGACACAATTGGTCGTCGGCCTCTACAAATTGCGGCTTGCCTTGCATCAGAAGAACTGTCAGAATGACAACCACTTTCCCGTGGGACGTTACGTACATGCGACGTGGCACTCTGCGGTTGGATTTTCCAGCATGCAAAACGCTCGAGACCTCGTCAATATTTTCCAGCTTGTATTGGCATATGCAAATTGGGCGGCAGCTTCAGTATGCAAAGCTACGTCGACAGAGAGCCAAATTGACCTGCTGACAGCTTCAAAGTCTAACGCAATGGATATCAATCAGAATTCATTCTTTCTGGAGCGCCTGCAATCGTTGTTCACTGTGTTTCTGATAACTGGGCGCATTTTTCAATTATACTTCGGATACTAGTGACATGGAAACGCAGAAAAGAAGATTCGTTGCTACGTTCGCTACAATGTTTGGCAGACCTTTTTCTTCCAGGTGGGATGGTATTCCAATTGCACCTTTGTCTGCAAGTCTTTGCCATACGGTATAATCCTTCTACAGAATGTTCAATCTTTACTGCTTTTCATATTCTTGACCCATCAGCACCATGAAGGTTGTGATGTGCACGATCGACTTCGCCATCGCCACAGGACGCCTAACCTTAATGACACGACCTCTTACTCACAGACAATACCTTCTTCTAACCACGACAGTTGACCGGCCGGTAAACTGAAGGTCGCTCATCACGTGTCCTATTTTGAACAATTTGATGTCATGGGGCCTGGCATGACGTTTCAGAACGGCCAAGCATGGGGTAATCACACCTCACAACGTCACCCAGGTTCCTGTTGTTCATCCTGATTGCCGTTTGGCTTCTAGCTATACTACCCAAGCTCGTTGCACTCTTTAGCAGTCGTACAGACCAGATGAGCTCAGAACTGGAAGGAGGAGGTTCTTCTGCAGGATCACCACCTCGCCAACCGCGATGTCAACGATTCTCACAATGCCTCAACCAACAAGTAGCCCCTGACGTCCTTCTCGAGTCGGAACTTATGATCCTCGCTTTGGCCGCTGGTATCAACGACGCTACCACATTCCCCGATTACCGTGTCTTCGCCTCCAACCAAACCGGCAATACAGCCCTTCTAGCCGTTCGAGCGTTGGGCCTTGCCGAAGATGCGATCGACCTGCAGAATGTCGGATTCTCCTTGGGCATGTTCATCATTGGGGGTTTCTGTCTTGGCCAGCTTGGCCACTACTTTGGCCGCACGCGCCGGTCCTGGTTGGTTGTTACTAACGGCATCCAAACATCTCTCGTCCTCACCGCGGCCGCGCTAAGAAAGTGGGTAGCCACCTCAAAGCATGCTCCATTGCGGTACTTTGTGATATCTCTGCTTGCATTGGCATCCGGTGGCCAAGTCGCCATGGCACGTACAGTCAACGTTCCAGAGATAACGACTGCAATGGTGACGTCTGCCTACATCGATTTCTTCGTCGACCCAAGGCTTTTAGTGGCAGACAACCGCCCGCGGAATAGGAGAGGTCTTTTTGTGATTGGCCTGCTGGTGGGGAGCTTCATAGGAGCAGCGGCGTATAGAGAAGTGGAACCGGCATTCGGACTCCTGCTCGCAGGGTTGTCGAAACTATGCATTTGTGTGTTAGTATTTTTCAATCGCAAAGAGACACCTCGGGAGGTAGAGGAGGAAACTCGAGAGGCCGTACCGCAGAGAGCTGCAGGGCAATGAGCTAGCCAAGCCGGTTTTAAATACGACATGCTGGCTATGTTTGTCAGGAATGGGTCCGATCTGCTAGCTAATCAATGCTATTGACTCTACGTACCTGCGGAAAGACAGCGATTCAACGCCTGAAGGGCGTTGAAAGAGAAACCCCCCTTGAACAGGCTATCTACTGGTGGCCTTGGCAGGATCATGCCAAGAGGTCCTGACAATGTTAAGGCTTCAGACTTTCAGTTCCATTTCCATCAGTGCCTTTCTCCAGATTCTCCCTCGTCTTCCGAGCGTTGTATTGCTTCTCATAATCCGCCGCGCACGGCGCAAAGAAGATCTGTCTTGTAACCACGCCCTTGATTGTCCCGGCACTGACAACAAGCCACAGCAAAACGACCACGACGGTGAACATACTGCCTAAAACCTTGAAAAAGGCACTCGGTAACTCCTTCGCCATCTGTGTAGTTGAGACGGTCATCACCCCTAGCGGAAATGTAAAGCCCCACCAACCCATGTTGAAGGGGAACTTGCTTTTTGAAATACTTGCAAGCGCGAAGAAAAGCCACACCAGACCGTAACCCCACAATATCAGAGCCACAATAAATCCCATCGAATACAGCGTATCCCCGGCCCCTGGAATCAAGCTGTCGGTCTTAGGGAAAACGTCTCTTGCGACTTTTCCCAGCTGCTGAATCGCAAATCCACCCTGACCAAGCGGACCAAGGGGCAGGAAGACCGACACAATTACCTCCCTCGGCGGCAGTTTGTGAACTGTTAGGCGATGGAAATACATCACCAACACCACCGTCGCCAATGGAACTCCCATGCCCCAGAGCGCATAGCTAACAATCAATGTCCACAGGGCATATTGTGGGTTCGGAAGCACCGCAGCGACAATCCCGCCGGAAGCAGCAGCGACGATGGTGCTGACGATGGGGAGCAGCCAGGCGGCCGTTATGGTGGAGAGTTGCGTGTCGTGTACGTACATGACCACGAAGGGTAGATAGAGGCACGTGCTTGCTGCCAAAACGACGTCGATCCACCAAAGTGCCCAAGCGAGTCGAGTGGCCCAAATGCCCCAGGCTGGGACGCATACGAAGACGACCATGTTGACAATGGTTGCAAGACCCATGGGTACGGTCCCTGGTGTTTGGTCAGATGGATACTTCTTGGGTGGAGAGAGACATACCTAAGAAGAGTGACTGCACGGGATGGCGTAGCATAGCGCGAAAGATGCCTCGGTAGACTGCGTAGCGGATGGTGGATATTGTGGCGAAGGTGATGAAGAGGAGGATGTTGAGACAGAATACGATCACAGACAACCAGTATAGCCACCGGCCGTTGTATGGGAAATTATGCAGAAGAATTGATACGATTCCTGTTCCCATGCATACTGAGAACCATCTGATCAATTAGCAAGGCTGAGTGGATGGATTTCTTGAGCTTACGACGGCGTGAAATTGAGAGCAATTCGTCTCCATCCCCTCTGGTTCTTTTCATGTATTCGCTGTTCGAGGACTTCACTACTGAGTTGAGGTCTAGACTCGTGGCACTCGTGTTCAAAATCCTCATGGCGAGCGACCTGGCAATTGGCATATAATCCAGACGGATCCATGATGTGGATTTGATGTGATAGCGACGGTTCTTGAATGCACGAGCCTGGCAACACCTCCGAAGTGTGGGACGTAGAAAAGGCCAGAACTAGAGTTCGTGTGAACTCAAGGAAATGTTATGTTGCTAACTAAGAATGATGTACGGCAACGCCGCATTAAATACACATAGAGCGTACCCGTGGCGTAATTTTTATGCCATTTCGGGGCAACAACAAATTTTGCCGAAACGCAGAGCCAACGAACAGCTCTGACGTCAGCCGGCAGGGCGACCCGAGCACCACTGTCAGATGAGCGATTTAGGGACATATATAACAAGAATTTATCCCTCATGTTGTGATCTAGATTTCAGCTCAAATCAAACGGCATCATGGACGCAACAAAAGACACTCCAAGGTATTTTGACGCTACAATCGCCCCTCCTGCGCACCAATGGCCTACCAATCAAGCCCTATATCTCGCCGTCGACAACCTCCTTGTCGCCCCCGGTTTGTGGCACAGTGTCGCCCACCCGCTTGACTAGTGACGACTGTCATCGATAGGTGCGAGATACCCTCGTATATACTATGTTCCTCTATGACACCACGCAATATTGCAGGTATATACTGTACAGTCATGTCACGTAGACGACAAAGTAATTTGGGTTGGGGGGAGACTGTTATGACTTGGCCGCGTCGCGGCCAAGCCACAGAAGGTATGGAAAGTTGGGCGGATGCCTAACCCACGTGACTTCCGGGTGAGGAAGTCGTTGGAAAGATGGACGGTTGGAAGGGTACCTTGCCAACTAGCCATCTTACCAAGTTATGTTACCAGATCGGGAGATACTCTATGAGTATATGAAGACTATTCCCCTGTGTACCATTTCATAGCTTCTGTTAACCTAAGTTATACCCAAACCCCTACCTGTGCATGACTCGCTCTGCCCAGGACTCGTCCGTCCCATTGCCACTCAGTCTAACGAGTGAAACCATTGAGGTTCCATATCGTACCTTCACGGGTCATAGGGAGCTGCGCCTCATAACAGTAATCGTGTAACAGAAGTGGGTTGCAACAGAACTGGGTAGCTGGAGTTAGTAGGGCGGCCGAGTACGCCAACAAGCAACTTATTGCGCTAGAGCCCCGAAAACGTGTGTGCCTGATGGCTGATGGGTAAGCAGCGATCGGAGGCAGGATCTGGTCATAGGAACACGGGTGAAGGGTCATTTAAGAGAAGGAGCATTAGCGTTGTCTAGTGCTAGCTATGAACTTTGCTAGGCAATCTGTGGGTAGATGGTAGATAAGAACGACTCGCAGGCGCAAAGAGCTTGTATGGAAGACCGTCACAAGCCAAAGATAGCTGCAGATAGCTTCAACAATTGCAAACTGCATGGCAGAGTAGGGACATATGTAAGTCGTCAGCTAGAGGTTATGCTCGCTTTGGAACCAAGCCAGGTGTCATGGCACTTCGCAGGAAACAATTTTGTTCTCGTAATGGTCTGAATATGACCTTCGAATGGTCGCTGATTCTGGCGCAGCCTCTTTAGCCCATTCAGAACCAGTGCAATTGTTCTTCCAAGCTCCCATCCAGTCTCCCACACCTCGTGATGAGCAGTTTGTAGCTCAGCCAAAGCGAAATTTCCTGACCTATCAGGAACTTTGCTCTCCAAACATTTGACGTTCTGTGTATCCCGTTCATTCTGAGGGGCTTGTAGTTCGTGTTCTTTCCAAACAGATTGTACTTTCTGAGCCATCAGTTCAGATTGATGCCAGTCCACCAGCTCGTCTTTCGAACTATGAGCAATCACAAGCAGAGTCTTGCCGTCGGCACCCCATGCATTTGGACTACTTAGCCAATCTCCGTGTGCGGGAGAAACAGTTTCCCATACCCGTTCATCCTCACCGAAAGCTCCCACCACACTGTCGCGATACTCAGGTATTTCCGAAAAGGTTCGGATCAGTGCGGGGATGTCGTAGATGCCATGTGCTCCGAGAATTGCCTGCGGTGGTGTCCAAGATAGCGCGCGATTCTCAACCTCATTCAGACGCATTACGGATTGCAGTGCCATCGTCGCCCCACAAGAGTGGCCAACAAGAATATATCGCGAGCCAAAATCATATTTCCGTTGGAGGACTGAAATTCCCGTTATAATGCCGATTACATGGTCCGGATGACGTGCCTCTCGCATCAAGAAAGTGTCAAGACTCGAGGCATCTTGGGGGTAATCAGGATGTACGCTGAGCCGATAGTCCAGCGAGGCATAGCCTTCGATGTTTACCGCGACATGAGTCAGCAAGGGCGATGTAAGCAGTTGCTTGCATGTTGGAACGAAGGCGGCGGCGCCGATTGTAGGATCCCTCCACGCGCCTCCATGGATGAAAATAACCCAGTATTTAGTGCTTGTTGCTCCTGCTGTAAACCCGGCCGGTGGAATGAACACCTGGTACTTCTGGAGCTCGTTTTGTGTTTCATAAATACCATGTGTCTCGTAATCTTCGGTTTCAGCTCGTGAGTTTACACGTTTGAGGGAGGCTAGAGAGGATCGAGCATCTTTTCCTTGAGAGCGAGACCCAGCTGGTCTGTGTTGCGCCTGACTCTGCTGCGCAGCTATTCATCATGAGCACTGTTTGGGGCAGGTGCACGGAAAAGCGAGAAGAAGCTGGACATGATCAATTCTGCTTACCCTGCTTTTGAAGATACCTTATCACCTTCTTCATGGTAAATGAAACGTCCTTACGTGAGCTGAAAGATTGCAAATTAGTTCAGCTGAAAAAGATTGTGAGTCAGTGCTGAGCCGCTTGCACGCATTATCATATCAGAAAGCACAAAAAGTATTCTACCGTCGTCAATCAATCCTGAGCACCAACTTACCTCCTTATCCATCGTGACCGAACGTGATAACAAAAGCTTGCTCGTAAAGAGAACTTCTCGCCACCTGGAGGGTAGACAGAGATGATGGCTCGATCCGGCGAAAGGGGTCAAGAGGATCAATCAGTTCGGCAGACCGGGAATGACATCATAAGCCTTGAGATCCTGTCTAAACATCTCACTAGATCTCTGCTTTTCCTCTTGTTGTCTTCGCGCGGGGAATAACGGAGCTTGCATTCTAAGTGGCGGCGTTCGACGCCTATGTCATGTGCACTACAGGACCAGATACAGTGCGGATCGTTCATTGCTATAGCCCTCTTTTGCGATGATCTCGATGTTGCTATATTAAGCTATACAGTGCTGAAGTGGATTGCTACAGGCCATCAAATACTCGACCATTTGTTTGCGTCCAGAGGTAATCACGCATACAGCTCTGTCAACATGGCCGGCACCTTTGTTAAGATCGCGGTCCCTTCATCACTTGTGACATACCTAGTCCTCCAGTATTTTGACCCACGCCAGAGAGGCACGCATTCAGCTGCAATGCGACAGAAACTGCAGGGTGAGTCTTTGAGTCAGCTCGTAACTATCCAACCATATGCTGAGGCAATAATGCAGATGAGAACAAGCGTATCGGCAGAGCTCATGGTTGCCAGGAAATGCATGCAAGTGATGTAGAGAAATGGGTGAGGGACCATCCTGAGGAGGCGGCGCACTGGAAAAGGATCAAGGAGAAAGCTGAAAAACATACTCGGAGCTCGTAGTGAGCTACCCTTCAGGCTCAAGGTTGTTGCCAAGCAGCTCTCGTAAAGAATGGAACAAAGTTGTGTCGTGGTGCTCTGCTCCTCGTCCATGTCTGAGAGCTTGCGACACGTCTCTGAATGCTACGGCAGGATAAAATAAAGCCTTCCGAGCTTCGCTCAGAGGTGCACGATGTACAGTTTAGCTCGATGAATTGCTCCATAGTAAGCTTGCTGTTACGGCATGAGGCACATATCTCCTTTTCGCTCCAAAAGATAGTGAAAGATCAAATTCGCTCTGAGGCACGATAAACTGCCATGCAAGCATCGGCATTCCTGCTGAACAAGTCGTCCATTCGAATCGTTCTTCTCCGGGTTGCAGGATCGCAGCTTTAACATAACCATCAGAGGGCTAACTGAAATCAACTTAGAACACCACCAAAACGACCACAAAAAGTCCGACATATATAATCATACATGCACCCGTGCTAACAACGATAGCTAACCAAGCGGGCCGAGCTTTGCCTCTTCTTGCCACCGAAGCTGTTGCCGTAGGCTCATCTCTCCGATCAGCAGCACGCACAGCTTCCGGTTGAAGTGCTCTTGACTGCGAAACATACCTCCAGCATCCAAACAAGCTAACCAGGATACCGACACCTATCATAAAGTGACCACATACAAGGCCTAGATGTCGGTGCTCATCCTTGAGTATCAGCAACTGAGCCACGATAACGCCATGACTGGCGAGGTGGTTCGCGGATCTGTTATACGCAAGAAATGTTCGCTCCAGTGCATACAGGTCGCGGACGTTCGCAGAAGTGAGTTCGAATGCTTGTGACTTTTGCCAACTCTTCCAAAAGCTGCTGAAAAAGCCTCTTGACAGCTTACGCCGTGTCGCCTCTTGTGTCGACGGGTTCGAAATTAAATTGTTCATCTGTATGCTGCTCGGAGGGGCAGGTGCCTTGACGTTCCTAGGCATGCTCCTAAGCTTTTGTGTCGTCTCCTTTCTCCCTCCCCTATGACGGGTCTTGTCCTCTTCGGCTGCAGTCGTGGGCACGATACCGGTGTTTGTGTCGGCTTCCACACCTTCGTGTGGTGGTTTTGTAGAGGGAGGATCAGGAATGGGTGGTCGAACATTTGATGTCTCGATGTGACTGCGGATAATATGTGTCACGTCATGTAGCCTTAGTGCGGCGGACACCGCTCCCCATTATAGCTACGGTTGCAAAGAACGCAGCTGCATGAATTTGGTATACACTGTGTAAAGCCGGGGTGGCTGTAAATGTAGCAGAAAATAGTCAGAAGCAAGCTATAGTATCGTTGTCGCGTTACTTGCATCCTCGGAGGCGTGTATCAGGCCTCTGAAGGAAGGCCCACCCACCTTCAAGGACGACTTCAACTCACGAATTTCGACTTATTTGCTCTTGCAACGACTGGTGCTCACCTTCGATGCCCAATTTTGGAAGGGGCATGGCGTCGTGTGGGGCATCACTCTCAAACACAGCATCTCCGATCTGGGTTGCCAACTTTGAAGTATTTTCGCTTCCGCATGGTCACTCTGTGGATCGGTTCGGAATCGGTACCGTGCATACGCCTGGTCGGCGAGAGGGGCGTCTTCGTATGATTTGGGAACAAGGGTAGTCAGGCCTAGGATCAATCACTATCGTTATTGGATACGTTCGTACCATTGGATGGAAGTTCGTCTTTCCGGAAAGTGCTCGACATGGTGGGACGTTGTAGAAGCAGCTTCCTTTAGTATGAGACGTTCCAGCGCGGGCAGGTGACCAGAAAGAGTCGAATAGGTAGAAAGAGAGAAAAGAGTCGTTTGTCACTGCCAGCTGTTAGCAGGACTTATATACTGGAATGTTTGGCCATCCACGGGCCATGAAGTGCAAATGGCAGAAAACACAGCACAAAGTCGGTGCGGCTACGGACGACCATAGCACAAGCTTGCGTCCTTTTCTATCGATGACAAAAGTCCTCCAACCTCGATAATTTCACTGTAACGTCCAGATTATTCGCTTGATCATTACCCTCTCGTCATTTGTCCAACTCCGCGGCTCTGGCGCCTCCACTGGAACATTCGAGAGAGGCTTCTCTGCATATGACCGAAGAGCCCGTTCAAGCAATGGGCGCAGGATGTTCCAGGCCTTGTATGCACTTTTGGAGTGTTCGCTAAAGACCCACAGATAGGTTAGAGCCTTCTTCGCGGCAGAGATAAAGATCTTCAACTCTCCTTCCATATGCCGCATGCTCAAACACAATTCGAGAAGTATGACGGCCGCAGTTTGACATATATAGCGTAAAAGCGACCACCATGGCAGGGTCTGGAAAACTTCGGTCGCAATAGGATTGTCGGGTGGGAGAAAAAGGGTGGGTTGTCGGGCCATGTGAACGGCGATATTATTACGGAGAGGCTGTTCCCTCGGCAGAAGAACTCGGTTATATTCCTTTGTGGACCGCCGGGAATGATTTAGAAGGCTGCATTGCCGGCATTGAAAGGTATTCTTGATGCATTTTGTGAAATTGATGATCTTAGCTAACGTTTCTCACAGATTGGGGATATAATGAGGATGAGAATTGCTTCGGCTTCTAAGCTAAAGATTTACGGCAACCACTCGTGATGCTCAGAGTCTAGACGTACGGTACCGGTTTGAGACTCAGTCAACTCGCCTAGTCCGAGATAGGCGATGCGTAATCGAGATCGCACAAATGCCAGTATTTTTCTTCCAAGACTCTATCAGTTGGATGTTCGGCAGTTCTTTTGACTTCTTGTTGAAGTGGTATTCAGCAAATGCAGAAGATTTAAACATCAGCATGAGTATAAATTGACCGTTAATGGCTATCATCATTAGCTCGACGTATGGTGGTTTCCTGCAAAATTCCTTCTCGTTCATGCTGATTGTTCTGACATGTATGTGTCAAGCTGAGTTTTGTTCCTATGAAGTATGAGTTCGACTACTCGATAGACTTGGCCGTCGATGTCGATATCGAGGTAGGTCGGAGAGGAAGGGGTTTACCACTGATAGTTCCGGCTATGAGAGTCGGTGGTCGCACAATTGCGGAGGGCTTGCTTTTCTACGAATGTTCCAACCGAGAACAACCTCCCAGACGGCCGCAAAGAAAGCATATATGGGTAAGGCAGTAACGACAGCGTGTGGGCTTTGGGGAGCATGAGGAGTCCTTCTGAAGATGGTTTTGCTTGAGGATCGGCTGGACACATACAACTGCCAGCAGAGACCCAGTAGACGGTATCACTTTCCTACAGCACACCCAGGCTTTCTATCCATACGCGTATGGAATAAGATAATCCATATGGAGCTTTCCATATGCCATAATCCATATCCATACAGGATTGCCGTATTCCATAAGTATGGAAATACTCCGGAATAATGTTGTTCCGATGCAAACGCGTGTTGCAGGGTAGCTTTAGGGAGTATCATGATTCGAACTCAACCAGTGGCATTGTCATTGTCAACGCGTTGTGTCTTAATATTATTCCGCGATGGCTTCTAGGCAGTCCTTCGGAGCTTCTGGCGCGCCCAGCAACCGTGAGTCGTCCGTGTTGTCGACCGTTGAGCTTAGCTCCTCCGCCACGTCAACACTCCAAAATCCATCTTCCACCAGGCGAGATACTCGAAAGCGCAAGGCAACCGCAAACACCTGGACTCACGCACGCGCGCCGCGGGATTCAGAACCTGTGCGCTGCGCTCGGAAAAATGAGAAAATCTATTACTGCAAGCACTGTGTGAATCCGACATATTCTACCACTGTATCAACAACCTTCCGTCACCACCTACTCAGAGTCCACGGGATTGAGTTGGAAGCCAACGAACATCCAATCAAGAAGCGGCGCGATAACCTCATAAAGGATGCCTTCGCTAAAGCTGGGGAGATCAATACCATCAAGCAATCGGTAAAGGAGGACGAGACTCTTAGGGCAGCAGTCAATCAGAAAGCTGCTTTGGAGGCACTTGTCCAGCTGGTGACTGTTCGCAATCTTTCTTATAATTGTAGCTCTTGGCCGGAACTGCACGCGTTTATTTCCGCGATTAACTACACAGCAAAGGACGTAGTTAGTCTGTCGCACGGCTCGATCCAAAAACTCGTTTCAAATTCCTACTGCGTCCACAAAGACATCTTACGAAGGAAGCTTCAATCCTCACTCTCGAAGCTCCACTTATCCGCCGATGTTTGGTCCGCTCCCAATCATAAAGCATTCCTAGGAACCTGTGTCAAATTTGTTGATCGCGACACCAAAGAGACATTGCAAGCTTTACTGGCTTTTTCAGAGCTGCCAGGACTTGATGGTCCCGGTAGCCATGGTGGAGCTGAGCAATGGAAGCTTCTTCATCACGCCCTCCAAGATTACGACATCTGGCATAAAATTGGCTTCTACACCGGTGATAATCACGGTTCGAACGACAAGGTCTGTCGCTTCCTCGGCGAACATTTGAACGGAAAAGGCGTTATTTGGGACGCGAAGAAGCAGCGGATCCGGTGCCACGGCCATGTCATCAATCTGGCTGTGCAAGCCTTCCTTTTTATGGATTCCAAGGAAGCTGTCCAAGCGGCCCTAGAGCAGATAGAAGAGGACGACGAGGCCGCGTTTGGGGCGGACTTTATTGACGGGTTCAAGGCGCAAAAGGTGCTTGGTTGGCGTCGTTTAGGCCCACTTGGCAAAGTCCATAATACCGCGATCCATATGCGGGACAGCGATTACAGGTGGAATCTATTTAAAAGGCATGCTGGGCGAGTACTAGCGCTTGAAAATGACACGCGCTGGAACTCATGGTTCATTCTTTTGGACATGGTGCTTGATCTTCAGGAGCGTGTTGAGTGGTACCAGAAAAGGTATTATGACAGCTTACACGAGGATTATCTAACGCCAGAAGAATGGCGGACATTGAGAGAGACGCGCTCTTTCCTTCAACCCTTTTGGAGGATAACTCAGCTTACAGAGGGCCGCTACGCCACGCTGGATCGAACGCTTTTTACCATGGACGTCCTCCACAGGCACTACACTCAAGCCTTCAACAAGTACGAAGACAATCACCCGCTCCGCAGCTGTATCGCCGCCTCTTGGGCTATCTTTGACAAGTACTATCAACTCACCGACGAGAGCCCGGCTTATGGCGCGGCCATGATCCTCCATCCCTCACGACGTACCGCCCACATCAAGAAGAATTGGCCAAAGACATGGCACAAGCCAGTTTTTGATGCGGTGAAGAAATATTGGGAGGATCACTACCAAGGGTTACCAATCACCACCACCACGCCTGGACTAATTGACCAGTCACAGCCCCCGGATGAGTACGACCTCCTCGCACAAGAGCTTGATGTCGTTGGTGCTGCGATGAACGCCCTCGACGAATACAAATCCTTTACCGCTCAAACACCTATCACCATTGACTGTTCAGCACTTGCTTGGTGGCTCTTGGTGGTCAACAGCTTCTCACAGAGACGCTTGTCTTCGTCTACCATGCCCGATTCTGACGCCCGCATGAAACTGCCTTTAGTTTCCAACACCACAGGATAATTCACGTCTTTGTACACAGAGTATTTTTTGTCTTTTGAAACAGTGGTGTCTGAACCATCTCCTGACGCCGACGATCTGTGACCGACCGAGCCCGACGACCGCGATCTCTTCGTTGGGGGCGGATTCATCGTACTGAGATCTGCGGATGTCTCGCAACACGGTGGCAACGTCGAGAGCCAGTGGCCTATAGATATTTGCCTATTTTCGACTTCGGTGGACTCGGACAGGCATCTAGTTCGCTTGGTTGGGCGTGGCTGGTCGAGAGACTTCGCTTTGCGCTTTCGTGGCAATCGGTCGGCTTGAAAAGCTGTGTTGTGACCCTGAAGAGCATTGTGAGAACATGATCACATCGACATATTGAGTTCCATTTACCCAAGGTCTCTCTGTCGACGAAGGCGATGGAAGTTGTGTCAATGGCTCATCTGGTGGACGACGCCACGCAGCTTCCACTGATTCAGAAGACGATTCAAGCTTGGACGTAGGTGCCCGACGAACTTTTCGGGGTTGCTCACACGCTTCGTCGTCCGATCTATGTCGTCTTTCTGATGACCGATCAGTAAAGTCGACAGTCCTGGTTGTGCGATACTGACTGCCACATCGGCCGCGATTGTGCTGTAGTTTCTGTGGGCCTGGACCGCCGTAGGTCTGCATCAGTCTGGAGAGGAACGGCGCGTTTGGAACGGACAAGTTGGGAGATATCTTGGTATTTCAAATGTGCAAATCGAACAATCCCCAAGGATGCGAAGGACAACTACCACCAGGATTGTTCTTAGCGCCGCGCCATGGGGCTGAAAGCACATTGGCTCGAATTAGTGTATCTCAAGTTATAGTTTATGAAGGGTTCCCTTCCACTAAGCCATACCGGACAATTGCGCCTCCGCAAGGTCGATACGACTAGGGTTCTATTTATTACTCAATCAATCAAGTGCTTGCTTACCATTTCACATGCTCTTTGCTGCTTTTGACTACCACGGCGTACATACGATCATCAACACCAACTGAGTTGGGTTCACACAATCACAGAGCAAACTGCTGTACGACAAATTCGAAGCAACATGATGAGCAGACTTCTCCTACCGACATCATTCTTGAACCCTAGCGTTGTACGCCAGTCAACTATGTACGTGAAAACCACTGTCAGCAGGGCTCGGTAGTACTGCATTGGCTGTACATGGCATCGACACAGTCGCGTGCCGCAGTGTCTCGAAGCAAACACCATCCATGCTGAGTGACTTGTCTCTAATCCTGCAATTCATACGCTCTCCCACTAGCAGAACGATCGATATGATGAGACAACACCGTGAGAAGAGTATACCGTAAACAGCGAGACTCGATTGACATGTCTGATGCAAGCATTTGGCAGCCTAACTGTGACGGCGAGGGTTCTGCGTGGGATTGAGACTGAGAGCGATGAAGAGCTTGGACATCAATGCACACCGGAATGTTCACGGATGTACAAAGGTGGAGCAGATTGATCTACGGCTATGGCAGCGCATACGGCCTGGACGAAAAGCGACTCTCTAGGACGTGCTTCTCGTGGACGTGGAAGGGGCTATTGAGTTGATCAAAGGGCTCGTCAGGCAAGAGAGTCGACGGCTCCTATTAAAGCTAGAGCTAGTCACTATTGCTGCAGGTCAAATCAGCTCCGCCACAGTTTGCCCTAAGTCCAGCTCTTAACTGTCACACAGCAGTGCAAGGCAGAAAGTCGCTCGTCGCCATCCCCTGCAATGGATCCACACCTCCTACTCTTTGCCATGCCGCTAGCCACTCCAATGCGCTGAGATATTTGCCATTGGCCTCTTCATCACAGCGTTGTCTCACCCTACCAGCGGCATGCTTTGCCTCTTTCCCTCGAGCCAAGGGTCTTGGAGGAATCTATGCATGGACGGGGCAGTTCTGTTTTTCCTTTGCCTCTAGTCGAATCATGCCGTCGTCGGCAGTACGCTGTCTCGTACGACCGTTGTTTTACTTAGGAGCTTCGTTCGCTGAATCGTGGCTAATTCCCGTGCGTCTGCTTATGCCAGTTGGCCAAATTGTTCCCCATAGGTTGCAAATGTCTTCCCAATCAAGCGTATGAATCGCGTCCTCAAAGCTTGAACTTATAGGTTGGTAGAGAGTGCCATAGTCAGTCGATGCAGAGAACGAGGAATACACAAAAGTACGATTCGAAGTCATGACGATAGGTGTGGTCGATGCTGGCCGTCTGCTTTCGCTCAACGCCTTCCAAATTCTCAAGGTCATGCATTCCAGCGTGCCGGTCACGTTCTTCCCTCCACTTGCCTCATCCTTGCCGTCTACGCCGATCTGTACGGCGAGATCAAAGGCCATCAGCTTGCCCGAACATCCATCATTCTGGTCAGGATTAGTCAAGATAATGTGAACATGTGACACATCTCGGTGGAGGAGGGACTGCGTCGCAGATACTCAAGATGGTTACTGTAACGAGCATATATCTCCTGCATGCGAGACATGTGTCAAGAGCCCCCTCAGCTTGGGTGGTTGCAACTCATCAAGGCAGACTCACGGCCGATCTCCAGGACGAGCTATTTCAAGCTCGTTTCCCTCGGTGCTAGTCGCGGCTAGATGTCTTCCGACCAATAGCGGTGTTGATAAGCTCTCGAAATTGGACGGCTGCGATCTCCAAGGCAGACTCTCAATCACTCTCTGACTGTCGATGCTTGTCCTGTTGTCTTTCGTGCAAGGGAGGAACACCTTCCGTTACATGGACCCCAACTTTGTCTTTCCACATCAACCTATTTGCCACTGGCGCCGCTTCTTTGACTAGGCGAATACATTTTTGTCCGATCCATCGAGAAGGTTCGTCCTGCATCGAGAAAGTGTACCAGTAGCGACCAAGGCAGACCTGAGTGGTACTGTTCAAAGGAGAGTGAGGAATGTCAATCATCATTGCATATCTCCTCTGGGGCAGAGGAGAACTGATAGATCTTGAGGCTGTTCAGGAATAAATAGGATCAGGACTGTCCATAACTGAGTAAGGATGATGTTGTCGTCGTCACTGAGGTCGACACGTAGTTCAGCACAGTCGACGTAAGACAGGTTACAGTCTCTTGACCAGTCCAAAAATATGCTAGTCCTGTTGCTGTTTTTCCAGCCTACAGAAGCATCCGTTGTGATTGGCTGGCATCCGCTTTCACATGTCGAAGATGGGGTGAGCACGGTCGAGTTTCAGCGTGGCACAAGCGTCTCAGCTAGTGTGGCGCTAAGCGAGCCTGCCTAGAGTGGATCTGTCCGGGTGAGCAACGGCCGCGGCTCACCCACGTGACGGTGAGCCGGGGGTGAGCAAAAGCGGCTTCACCCTAGGCTGAAGAGAGCCGTGAGCTCGATGCAGATTTCCCTTTACTTGGCGACACAAGGAAAGCAAAATCCGTCTCGCACTCACCTTCCGCTCACCGTCGACTCACCCCCAATCCACCTTTCTACCGGCCACGACCCACCTGGTCGAGTCCCCTGCGTCGCACCATGTCTTTGTCGAATTCGGCGATGCCGACGTATCGTCCAATCACTAATGGCCTGGAGGATCGTGTGCACCGGCGGCCACAAGAATACGCCTACGACCACAGTGCTCCATGGGTCGTGGAATCACCAGGGCTGTGGTTGCATTTGACGATTGAACCTCGCCGTCCGATCTGGTCGTCTACCTCGACCGTCCTGCGTTCGTCTCTCTATCCTCTCCTTCCGATCCGTTCTCGGTCCCGCGTCCACCGACCTCTCTAGAAGCCGATTAGGTATGCCTCATCAGACCGTCGCAGCGAGACTGCTAGCACGGGCAAAAGCCGACAAGTACAAGAGGGGCGCCCACAGCGAACAAGACGAGGTGCAGGACGACCGGAAACACAATGACAAGACTAAACAGAACCACAAATACACCCTGCGCCGCTACGTGCTTTGGCACTTGGGCGAACTGGAGCTTGAATGCGCAGATCGCAGTCTGCCTCTCCCGGACGAGGCAGATGTGCATGAAGGATGCCTACGACGAGGGATCGAAGTTCCTGATCTAGCTACGCTGAAAGACTTCTTTCGCTTCTACATTGCGACCAGTCGTCCGGTAATAGGCGACGTACCTACGGCAGACTCGATATGCAGCATTGCTGAATTCTTCTTCGCGGGCTTTACCCGAGTCACGGAGACTGCGGTGCCCAAAGAGACGAGCAGCGAGGTTTACAGCGTGAGTCTCTTCCCGTCCACACTGACTCGACGGCGTCGCTAACCATTGGCAGTGGGTACGGAAAGTCCTCACCGCCGACGGTTTGGTGGTAAACAAACACAGGCCAAAGCACAACTTCACTGCGACAGATCTGACCCGGATTGGGGTAACTGGGTGGACCAAGAACGATCTGATCTTTACACCAGAACGGTATCGGATCCAGTTTACTTTCGTCGTTCGCGTCTTCTGTTGGACAGGAGCCCGCTTAGGTGCTTTCTTCACCAACGGTCTTCGCTACAGAGATATCACGCTGGTATTGCAGCGAACAACGGGCGCAGCATGGAAATGTATCTATAAAATCGATCAGCGGTGGGTAAAGAACAACCGTGACCCGGAGAATATCGTGTTCGGCACAGTGTTACGCGAACACGACAAGTTCATCTACGATGATGTGACATTTCTTCTCGTCATGGCCTTTCTCGACGAGGCGCTCTTTGGCTTCGCCACGTTGGCTGAACTTCAGCAGCAGCAAATTCCTAGGGGTCGAAACGAACTCGTGTTGCGATGGAAGGACGAGGCGCTCGACAAGCCGATCCTACGCAAATGCACGATAGCAGGAGGCGTGACCAATGAGCCTATGCCCAGGACTGCATTCAGCCATATCTTCCAGAGTACACTCCGCAATGCCGGATATTTCTGTGCGGCTTCCGTCCACAGCATCGGCCGTGGGATAGGGAAAAAGGTAGATCAGCATTACACCGAGATCGAGCGGTCGCAGCACCTGACACAGGCTGACCCACGCATCTTCGGCCAAGCCTACGTGGCTAACACTCCATCCGTCGATGGCCAAGGTGCCTTTCGCGGTGAAACCCTCGAACACAAGCATATCGACTACTTCCAAGGCTTGGATCAGTTCCGGGAGCCGGGCCTGCCGTGTGAACTCCCCGCTCGCCTCGAAGAATCGCTAAAGCAGGATGCCAAACTCCGAGAGCTCGAAGAAGAGGCACGACAATGTCCGCGTGAGTGTCCAACCGCACTGAAGCACTCGAAACAGCTGCTGGCGAGTTACTGGAATTCTCTGCAACGTGTTGCGCTCTACAACTACCAAGAAAAGTGGGTACAAGACCGTCGGGACTGGCAGGTTCTCACCCGTGGGAAGGAGCAAAATGACGACCTCTACCGAGCTGACCTGGTTGAGAGTCTTTTTTTGCTGTTCCCTGAACGCCGCCGTCTCGCGCAGAGAATGGCATCTGACAGCGTCATGACGTCGGAAGACCGGTGGCTCGCCATGGAAGACCTGTACACACTCTGTACCCGAGACTTCTCCGTCCTCTACCTTGCGGGCCACCAGCCTGTCAACAGGCGCTGTCCAGTGAAGTGCTGTCAATCCAACCTCGAATGGTAAGTGCCCCTGGTTCCTCGTCTCGCTTGCACCTGCTGACATTCCCAGTCTGCCAAAAAGCAAGCGAAATCAGCACACACAAGCCTGTGTCCACCGGGAGATTGCCAGCAAACGCGAATACCTGCAGATTGACGTCCACTATTGCCACCAGTGTTTCAACTGGGTCGTCGGCTCTGAAGAATGGGAAGAGCATTGTCAAACACATATTGACGCTTTAGGCTCGAAGCGGTGTGGAACGATTACCTACTGCCACACGCTCGTGCGCCCAGCGTATTGTCCGTTTTGCCTAGGGAATATGGGAAATACGCCTAACTCGGCAAGCCGACGCCTTGAGTCGTGGTGTCGCGACTACACGCTTTGGCAACATGTCGACCAAAAACACCTCCAAAGATGCGAATGGCCGAGAACGTGGCCCCACCCCCTATGCGATGCGTCTCTCAGTGACGGCCTGGATCTGCGTTTTCACTTTATCGATGAGCACGGACTAAGCCGTGCAGTGCCTAAAAACGCGAAAAATCTAGGTACCATCACACCACATTCGGAGGAAGAGCAGGTGCCTCCCAGTAAGAGAAAGGCTCCCGAGGACAGCGCCGAACTCTCCTGGCTATCGCCCGGACAATTTCCACCTACCCATCCTCCGAAGAAGGTCAGAGACTGTTCATCGACGGTTTCGCCTTCGCTATTATCGAACATCGATACCGGCAAATTATACCCTACGTCTTCTATTGACCATACATGGTCAGATTCTTCTACATACGCACCCGAAGCGACACCGCCTCTACGGACAGAGGAGGACTGCCGATTAGACAATTGTCTCGAGTCAGGCCCGCCGCCCTCCCTTCGATTTGAGTCTTATGAAAGCACCGTCGTCGACGATAACATCTTCTCGCGATTCGTTCGATCTCCGTCACCGGATGATAATATACCTACCACGGTGGTAGCTGATCAAGACCACCAGTCCATCGTCGATATAGACGATTTAACATCACTCTCCGACACCAGCTCCAGCGAGACTGGTCTGTCACTCCACGACTCCGGACCAAACAATCCTCCAGATCCTCTCGTGGAGACTCGCCAGAAGCTACGGATTCGTCTGCGAGTTGAGCTGCCTAAGACGAAAATAAAGCTGCGTGTTTCTTCGGCGAAAAGAAAAGAGTCAAAGAAGCGACCGCCTCCGCGGAAGATGCCCAATGGGAACAAGCGACAACGGCCGCAAAAGACGTCTACACAGAGGCGATAGAGGTGGTTGTTACTAGTCTCGCAGTTTTACGCAGCGTAACGTATATATACATAGAAGCATTATCGACCATCCAGTCTCGCGTCTGGTCGTCCTCTATCAGGCGTCGCTTTCATACCGTCAGGTATTTGGTTCCTTTTAGTCCAGTAGCTGTACAGTCCTATATTATGATCTCTTGTACCCTCGATACTACAAGCGAGCTATGCCGTTTAAAACCGATAAGAACTCACCAGTTTAACGAAAAAACCGTGGTTCGTCGAGGTTGGTTTCAGCCTCGCCGCTCGACGACCAAGATGCAGACCAACGCGGCATTGGTGTATGAGTATCCATAATCTTGCGACAAGTAGCCCTCGGGCAATGAAATTGGTCACGAATTGCCAGATACGGCAAGTCTTAATCAAAACAGGATAGTCAGAAGATCCAATGGCGCTGAGCTTTTACTAGCGAGACCTTGCGGCTATGTCGGTGCCACGATGAACGGTGGTTTGCCGCATCCCTTTGGCCGATTATGTGTGCTGTCAATAACCACCACTATTACCTGTGGTACTGAGCACTATGGTCTTCTGAGTCAAGCGCGCTACATACCACTCCTGTCAATATTTTCTACAGTGCGTTGCAAAATCGCCTTCACCTTTACCCCACAGAATTATTGTGATGACAGCCGCTCAGCTCCACCCCAGGAGACGCTTTTCTATTCATGGCTCGCTTTTACGATCTGACCCTCCAAACGCTGTGGCGAATCCCTCCGGCCGGCTGTTGATTTTCGAGGTTTGCGATTCACAACGACAATGAACTTTTGAAATTAACGGATTTTACAGTATTCGCATAGATAGTCGTCTTGGAAGCATCATAAAATGGGTTAGTTAATTTTAATATTGCAGCCAACCTTACAGCGAACATCATTTAATGCGGAAGCATACAAGCAACTACAAGTCCCCGCATGAAGTAATGACGTACGTGCGTCTGCGCAAGAGATCACCCAACGTGCACCACTTTTCGTCATACGCAGTAGCGCCCGCCCTCGCCAAGATAAGATCGTGATCAAAGCTGCATCAGTGTCGAGATGGACCTCACAGACGTGTTACAGTATTGAGAGTCAAGATAGCCTCGCTATACATTTCACACCTCACGTCCGTCCAGTCAAGCAAAAGCTCGTGCCAGATTTCTTCCCTATGCTACTTTCCACCATCTAAGATGAGTATAACGGAAGAGGATATTAGCTTCGAGTCAGAGCGAAGGGTAGACGAAGACATTCCTCCAGATGACCATACGTTAGTGGTGTCGAGCAAAGGCGGCATCGAACCTCTCGCGAATCTACAGTTATCTGATTTGCCGTCAGAGTGAGTACTTCCGGCCCTTGCTGGTAGAATGTGTATACTGATCTCTGTAGGTATACTCGACAGAAGCCTGTCGTTGTCCTCATCGGGCCCGAACGGACTACGTACTCCGTGCACAGAAGTCTCTTCGCCGCGAAATCACCGTTCTTCCGGACTTTGCTCAAGGACTGCTGGGATGGGAAGAAAGAAGAGATTGAGATAGGGAACATTTCAAGCGCCGGCTTCGATATTGCCGTGGACTGGATCTATTCTGGGCGACTGCCTGATAGAGTGAAAGAATACTCAAAAGATGGTTCGCAGCCTTGGGATAGCACCCTCTGCGCTTACAAAGTAGCAGATGTGTTGATGATAAATAAACTTCAAAATGAGATCATTGCGAACGAAGCTGCCATTTTTTCGAAACATGGTTTGAAGTGGAGGTTCTGCAGGTTGAAGGACATCTACGACAACGACCTTTGCCATACAAAGTACTACAGTTTTGTTCTTAAGAGTGTCGTTGCGAACATGATGACGAACCAAAACCAGTCCTCAGAGAATTGGGACGACGATTTGACATCTATAGAGGGCGATCCACAAATTTTATCAGATCTGCTCAGAAGCGTCAGAGAATGGACACGAAAACCGTGGAAGGATTTCCCAAAAGGCGATCTGACAGCATTTTTTGTTCAAGACGAACATGATCAGCGGTTGACCTCATGAAGTGTCTCTCAGCGCTCACGTTCAGGTGGGATGGATAAACGTCCGCTGGCCCATGGACAACAACGTACTGTCGCTCGCTAGGGTGAGGGTCTTCATGTGAACGTTTACGTAGCACAACCTTGGCGTGTTTTGTTGTTCTCAAAGCCAGCATACCCAGAGACAGGAAAACTAGAAATTTAGAGACGCAGAGGTAGATGCTAATCTAAAATGTTATCTATGATGACTGTCAAAAAGGCGAAGGAGGAGATCGATGCTGCGGATCTATGCGATGACAGGAAGCTACGAGTGATTCAGGCTATAAAACGGGTTAGAGAAGATTGGGAGAGGCAAGAGAGGGAGAAGATGGAGAGCGAGAGACTCATAAAGATCTGGCTACAGCAGCAGGAGCAGAGGAAGACAGAGCGGTGGCAAGCAGCAGAGGCAATGAGAAAGCAACAGGCGGAGTGGCGAGCAGCAGAAGAGAAGGGAAGAGGTCAGGAGGCGGCAGAAGATTATTGATGAAGAAGCCAAGAAACGTCGGGAACAATACACACAGTTTGGTTCCACGGGGGGGAAGACCTCGGCCGGCTTGCAGATCAACTTGCCTCCATGGCGGCTGGTGGGATAAAGTACAGGGTCGTACAGCGTGTCCGAAGTGCTATGAAAGTTGGACTTATCTCTTGGAGTGCCCAGGCTGTGAGTTGAAGCGGTGTCCGAGATGTCAAGCTGAGATACGGGGGAAGTTACCGCACAGTGCGGCACGGACGAATCGAAGACCTCCTCCGCAGATGGAGACTCCGAGCCCGGATTTCGGGTACGATTGGTAACATAGGCTGGGTCATCGTTGTGCTGGTAGCAGCATTTGCTTGGTACCTGTGGTACTGACCACTATGGCCTTCGCGTTTCGTGAGTCAAGCGCGCTACATACCACTGCTGTCAATATTATCTACCCCAACATCATGTGCGGCAAGACTTTAGGGTCTGTAATTTTACTCTTACCTATTCGATGCATACGAAGGTCAAAACCGCGCCGAAACTGGTCACCTAGAGCGTCGGGATTTGGAGTCTTACTGAGACCCCAGCCTCGTGCCATAATCCATTTTGCGAAAGCGACGGACTTCAGTCCTTCGACAAGGCTGTAATTACCAAGTTTAATGGCGACAGCAATGGACACCAATTTGCTAATTAGTTCATTGTGCCTCCGAACCATGCGTCATGGCTAAATAGTGCATCGCAACCGGTGAGACTTTCTGGTCCACAAGCCATCTGTCCTTAGTTACTGAGCAACTAAGGCTAGTATGAGCAGGTCAAGTGAAATAGACCGACGAACGCGTCGTGCCTCATAGCCTACCATCTGCTAGCATCATATTGTCAATTGGAAGATCCAGTCCGAGTCGGAGAAAGGTGCTGTTGAGTTCACGGTAGCGACGCAGAGCTAGATCAACATAGACCAGATCGAATTGTGCCACTGCAGTCAATTGCTCTCCAAACATTTTCGGACAGCCACATCACGGCATGCACCTCATCAACGTCAACACAGGTCGGCTGAAAGAGTTCTCACCGCGGCAGAAACCGAAATATGCTGTGCTGTCTCATCGATGGACGAAGAATGAAGTGACATTCACCGACATTAGATCTAAAACCCTCAGATCAGCTTCCATACCAGATAAATTTTGGTGCACGCTGCGGCAAACATGTCGAGACGGCCTTAAGTATGCATAGATCGATACATGTTGCATCGATAAACAGAGCAGTACGGAGCTGAGCGAAGCGATCAACTCCATGTATCAATGGTATCAGGATGCAAAAATCTGCTATGTCTACCTGGAAGATGTTGAGAAAGAGAATTGGCAAGAGACTCTCCAAAGAAGTGAATGGTTCAAGCGTGGCTGGACTTTGCAAGAATTGCTCGCTCCTCAATCCGTTATCTTCTACGATCGCTCTTGGCAGCATCTAGTTTGATCCAGGCCTTGGTCCAATTATGGTCAAAGAACGCCTTGTGTGCGTAGGGCACGACAAGAGTAGCTGCTGCATAGAGAGTATGCTGTTGTCGAATCCGGTGTAGTGTTTATCGAGTTTCTGCCAGCATTGCTGGTAGGCCGCCACAATCTCGTAAGAGGTCAAGCACGTTCAATAGAATAGTAGTGCGACGACCACAGGGTATCATTGTCAAGAATGGGGCTCGAGACCTAAAAATCGGAGAAGTCAAGCAATTTGATAAAATCGCGTCATAACGTGCGATGATCCACGTCACCTTCCGCGACAGGCCTAAGTTGAGTCAGCTATTCATGGTTAGGCTTAGCTTCCGTGCATCGTGACATGCCAAGTCATATCATTGACCAATCAGATCGTTGATGCCATCGCAGTTAGGCATCTGCAGCCTCATAGCCCACCAAATTGTGAACACCACGGATACCTCGATTTTATACAGCATCCCCCAAAGTACTTACCATCGATCTTGTCGTCGCCTACGCATCTTCCCAAACGCCTCCCGTCTCTGTGCGCTCGACCTGATGAAGACGATGAGGTTGTGCAGCTTTCCGATCGCTCCCTTCTTTCTCCAATTCTGATTATTGGTTTTTCGCTGTTTCTCGGTGCTGACCGGCCCCATACTGTACTACATCGTTGACGGTAGAGTTTCCTTGGTCCCGCAGCTCATCCTTAACTCATACCCTTGGCCCTCGAACTCCTGCAAGGAGCATATCATTGCATCCATAAAAGTCCAGGCTACAAGACGCGTCAAGGATTCAATCTGAAGCTTACGGAGACCGCTTGTGTCGGTCGCCCCACCTCCACCTTGCTTGCTCGTTCTGAAAGAACAGCTTCCTGATTCGTTCATGCATACATTCGGGCTATAACACCAGCGCTTTCCATGTGACAAGTATCATCGCCGCTCAGCCGGGGGACCAAGAGATGTTGTGTTCACAATCTTCAAACGTCTTCGATGTCTCACAGGCTTCTCTGTCTCCCAGAGATGCGAGAAGGTCCGACAGGACGAGGGTCGTGATGCGAATCTTGGCGAGATGGCGCGCGATCGATTTGAGTCCGGTACGCGACTACCTCGAGAACAACTGTGTTGCACCACGAAGCTTTCCGGGTTTCGTCGTGCAAGTATTCGAGGCCTGACGAGTGGCTAGGATGGAAGGCACGTTCTCGAGTTGAACCAGAACATTATACAGAGGTTTGCAGACTGCCGTTGGCATGGACACGATGTGGGTGACGTCCCCCCACACGCGCCAGTCCACTGCCTTGTCCTCAACACCGAGAAGGATCCTGTCTCTGGTGGTGTCGACCCGATGCTGCGCGTGGATCAACCATCTTCTCAAGACGGTGAGACCGGTCCTGATGCTTTCGATGGCGGCGTGAGAAGCTCGTCGATCACGGATACGAGCCCGATACCGCTCCAGCATCTCGAAGACCGGATGAAAGTTCTGTTCGATCTTGCGGAAATGAGCACGGACAACGTCATTGTCGCGGTTGACCATTCTGTCTGTTTCCTCGCAGCCCACGGAGAGACTGTCGATTGACCCACGCAAGCCTTGATGGGCTTGAGAAGGATTCACAGACGATAATGGTAGCCATACATGCAGTGCATGGTACCAACGTGGCTCACTTCTCCGGGTGCGTTCATCGTTCTTTTGCTAGGCACCGCGTGAGTGCTGCCACGAGAAATCGATGCTGCACCGCGACGAGAATGCTCCACCGACCAGTCCGCTGCTGACGACTTCTACCAGATCCTGCTGCTGCATCTTCCACTAGAATTTGACCACCAGGAATTCATGCTGCACGCGGCCAAGAGTAGAGAACAGCTTTGATTGCTGGTCGAACAAGGCCCTGCCGCTACAGCATTCATACTAGCATGTTTCAGAAGGCGCGCTGCCGGCTGTGGCTGTCTGCCGGCCGCTGTCGCCGATATCATGGCCTCCTCCCTCCCAATGTTGAGGACAGCACCACATTCTGGTAGCACAGTGGAGCACCATCCCGAGGGGCGACGCATCGACTTCTGGTGGAATATGAAACAGCATGGCTTGCATGCAGCGTTACCCGAAGCACGCATGTGTTTCAGATCGCTGCGGCCAGTCTTGCGGCCTGTGCACTGACATCACGGCCATGGCCCACCCAGTCTCGAGGGTAGCTTTTGGGTCCCGATGCATACCCCATTCGGAAGCGTTGCCCAGCCTCTTCTCTGCTTCGCCCTCGCCCCATTGAGTCAAATGGGCACATGCTCAGACAGGCGTCTAGGAGCCGACCGCCTCTGCACACTCAAGTAAATGGACTCACGCACCCAACCCTTGCTGCTTGAGCCGCGGAACTCGATAAAGCGCAGAGGGATCAATCGTTCTCTATGCTGTTTCGCTACAGTCGGTACTTCGTCCCTCCCAGCCCACCCACTTTGTTTCGAGACGGCAGACGTTCGAGCCATTTCACAACATTGGGATATCGGCAATTTAGCAGATGACATCAAATCGTCGCTCCAGACCTGCGATCGATACTTTGCTTGTTCACAACGTCCCAATTCAGATTTCGTCATGCAATTCAGCCCCCTGCCGCTTCTGCTTCTAGGTTCAGCCAACCTTGTCCTTTCGACTGCTCAGATGCCGCAGATCAAGTTTTGCAACGAGCCAGAACTAGCCGAGCCGTGTGTCGTTGAAGACATCGAACCAGGCCAATGCAAGCTGGTTCCGGACTCCAATGCTAAGGCTGATGAAGGTAGCAGCATGACGGTATGTCTTCACCCTTACTTACGCATACGTGACTAGGCCTGACTGGACTTGGGGCACAGCTTATTAACGCTGGGAACCTCGCCTGCCGACTCTACGACAACAACGAGTGTGGTATGAAACATATTTACACCATTCCTCCGGATGGGCACTATGAGATGACTGGGTACCGAACCTGGAGACCGTACAAGTGCGACGACAAATCCGAGATCTGATTGAGTACTAAAGGAATGACAACGAGGCCTGCATCGCGTTACCTTGCTAGAAAACCCTCTTCGAATATCCCTTCAGTTGTTTTCTTTCTTCGCAGCTCTCAGGCCGGGACTCTGTCAGCAAACTGGCCTCTTGAAGGTGTTTCTGTAGCCATCTACAGCTTGGCTCAAATCGTCTGTCCCTGGGTTCCTCGCCAGACAAGACAGATACCATTTCCCTTGCGGCCGCTCTTGTTTGCCTCAAAACCCAAGTTACCAAAGATCACGACAGCAGCGGACAGATGCCGCAATTGGCAGAGTCATGAACGTATTTCATTGTGCTATGTACGGCTAGAAGCAGAGAACAAAACAAGTAAAATAACACACGGACCATGTCCGATCCTATCACTGCGGCATTGTTCCGTAATGACTTTGGGCGTTGCTGACCGAGGTCTGGTGCTGCAGCGCTGTGCCCACCTCCAGCTGGAGGGTTCGTAGTCCTCGCTCCCAGCCGTGGAGAAGCACCGTCATGGCTCGCTCCCTGTCCCCGTACTCTACCACCAGCTGCGTGCACCGCAGTGCTTCCGCGTCGCGCTGCTGGATGGTGGCCTGCAGCTCGCGGAGGTGCTGGTCCGTCGTATCGTTGCTCTCCTGCAGCCGCTGGATCTCAATGTTCCTCTCCTCCGCCACCGACATTGCCACGTCCAGTCGAGCTGTCAAGCTTTGCTTCTCGGTCTCCAGCTCCTGCAGGGCGGACCGGTGCTCAGTCGAGGGCTGCAAGTGACCGGATCAGCTTTGTCGTCACGAATGCACTCTCACTGACCTCTCGCGCGGTGTGGCCTGGCTCACCGTGACCGCCGCCATGAGAAGGTGGCGATCCTGCTGAGCGGGACGGTGGGAGCCTCGAGCGCTCTCCCGAGTCCACATCTCGCGGTGTGGAAGACCGCACCGGCTGACCATCACGTAGCACCGCCTGGATCGCGTGACCTAGATGCTGACAGATCTGGCGGTACGCACTGACGTTATGCTTGCTGAGCTGCTTGCGGAACAAGTGCTCCTGCTCGAGGCCGTACCGCCACGCGTAGGGATCTGCGGGACCGGGGACAAGGCGGACGTCGGCCGGATCAACGTCGAGGCCAAGCTGTTGTGCTGGTCCCGAGGTGTGAGCCATGGATCCCGAGCACCCGAGCAGAGAAGACGTACCGATGTGCCGTGTCAAGTCCCGCCGACATATGTCTCGCCACTGAGCTCGATCGTGGCTCGATCTGCGGCGAGATGGCCCGCTCGGAGAGCTAGACTGACGGTCAGCCATGGGCAGGATCAATGGAGAGATACATACCGAGCCAATGGGCGGGCATTTAGTTGTGTCTATAAAATACGATCCTGCGTCACAAGAAAAACAAGGACTGAGCTAGGTATGGTAGATCAAGACCCAGTATACCTCACGAAGATATGGCCATTGCTCTAAGCATAACATGAGGTGATGTGATTTTGATACAGCATGTTTGTTTGTTTGTTTGTCTGTTTGCCCACGATGTACTAAGCTGGTCGTCCATGTACCTTGGGACAAGCTCACTAGCCAGAAGCTCTATCTAGGTATGCCTTGGTCTAATGCAACACCGTACCAATGCAACACTTTTTTTACTCCAAAACACTGCTGGTTATCACAATTATTCTGCTACCACACCACCAATATTTATCGCAATGCCTTCAGAACACGATATCAGCTTGGCTCAGGCCTGTGACACGTTGCGCTTGGGTCATTTACCAGTATTCGCAAGTGCGCAGCCGCCCATGGCGTAAACTACAGTACCCTCAGCCGTCACCTCGGTGGTCAGCAATCTCGACGCGATGCCAACGCCCACAGGCAAATGTTGACACCGGAACAAGAGGAAGAGGTGGTTCAATGGATTCTTCGTCCAGAGGCTCAAGGAAATGCTGTCAACCACGCGCAGTTTCGAGAAGTGGTCGTTCTTGTTAGCAAGATCGTCAATGGCCCTACTAAGATTGGAAAAGAATGGATATACCGCTTCCTCAAACAACATCCAGAGGGTTAAACAAAGATGGGCTAGAAGCTTGATCATTCGTCCGTCTCGTCCCACTGCACTTTCAACGTAGTTTACCCTCAGAGGCTCTATCTCCTAGGGTACTTGCTTCTCTATGGAGCCCGTCTCCTTAGCCAACTATTGCGGTGAGGCCCATATCGAAACGCAGGCATGAAAATAGAACATATTGAGCCTGGCTAGAGGTTCGGCAGAGCTGAGGCCCCCGTGCCGCATAGTATTACCTTTCGCAAGAGGTGCTAAACTCCAGCTAAGGGGGTATGTCTTGAGTCGATAACCGATCCGCAGGGCGGTAACGCATCATTCTGGTAAGCAAATCGCCCAAGTATTGAATATCTTCTCCAGAAAACTCCACCTTTCTCTCTCCGTTGAAATAAGTTTCACGAAGCCAGCTTGACAGGGTGCCTCCATCTATCTCATCCTTGCAATCGCCCACAACCACCTCCGCCTGCTGTATCCATTCCTTCGGCACGTCTCCAAACACTGCAATCCACTCTAGTACCAAGGGGGCCTTCGTCGGCATGAAGCCGTCGAAAGGCGGCTGTCCAGTCACAAGCTCGAAGATCGTGCATGCTAGAGACCAAATATCCATCCGCAGATCCCAGCTCGAATCGAGCAGCGTCTCTGGAGCTCTGAAAATTAAAGGGGTGCGGACCTTTGCGAGCGACTGATCAGTCTGAAGAAATGCTTGCTCAAAATCAATAAGCCTTGCATGCACTTGCCCATCGACATCCGGTAAGGGGAACGTAGCTGGCTCCACGATTTGCCGTGGGAAGCTGTTCGTAATCTGGTAACCAGGCCGTGCATTGATATCTAGCCCGAGTGGAGGTTTCAGTTCTTTCAAGAAGCGTGGATCCGAGAACTGTCCCTCCACATCCGAGACCAGGATATTGCCGGTGTAGAGGTCTCGACTTTTTTAGAACATGAATCAAAGCGCAGTAAAGACACTACTCACCACCATGTGCAATACCATTTGAATGGAGGCAGTCCAACGCAAGTGTAACTTGTTTGGAAAGCTCCCAAGCTAGACGTCCCGGGAGTCTCGCGTCCCTACCGTATCGAGTAGCAAGGGCCGGAGCACTGACACCATCGACACTGAAAACGAGGCACTGATGCCTACCATTAGGGCCGTCGTGGAAAAAGTAGTCCGTAAGCTTGCGCAAGTGGCATTGACCCGCATGCTGTGCTGAAATCGAAGCAAGGTGTTGGAGAATTCGGGCTTCATTAGATCTCTCGCTGATCTCTGCGACAACAACTTTAAGCGCGGCGAGTCGAGACTGGATCGAGTCGTAGGTCAGCCATACAGTCGAGTAGCCACCCCATCCGAGCTTCTGTAGAACGCGATACCTTCCAGAATTGAACGTATCGTTGATGTTGACGGGGTGATAGCCACCCGGACGATATCTTTCAAGAGATTCAGATTCAATGTCGCAATAGTAGGCGGGAACGGCGTTAGACATCGCATACCCAGAATTGTGGCCATTACGATACAGGTGCTGTGGGCTTGACCGCGTGCCACATCTTACTTTGTGCGGCATGTCATCAGAGGATGCTGAATGGTCGGATGGTACATTGGCACGTCCTCGAGTGCTCCTACTGTCGAAAGATCTGCGCCCTTCTCGCTCTCCGCAAGCAAGTGACCTACCCTTGGAGGCAGGAGCTCACCAAGACAAGAGAGACAGTAGCGACCGTTTGAAATGGATTGGAGCAATCGATTGAAGGCTCTTTTGTGACGACGTAGGCATCAGCGAGAGCCCGGTACGTGGTTGATGCCTGAGGCAAGCTATACTGTGACATAGTCTCCTTGACTTCGTTCGTACACCGAAGCAGTGAAGCCGGCCTTGAATATTGGTAGATCGCTTGCAGGGAGGAGCACAGGTCGTACACGGCAGTGCCTTTGGTGGCGAATGCCTCAGACGATGCTGCGAACAGATACATGAATGCCACTGCACTCTACATAGTTCAAGTATCGCCAGGATAACAGGCATGGAGGCAAATCTAGCCTGTTGCCTCTTTCTCAAGGTCCTCCTGTTTTACACTTGACCAGTCCAGGCTGACTGCTCCCGGTCACATTCTTGACCCCTCGCTCGATGTGCGACGGCTGCCCCTTAGATGCCTTCACCACGGAGCCGACGAGCGAGCTGCATGTCTTTGGATTGAATGGTGGCCCTCTTGGCGTGGATAGCACAAACTTGCGTATCCTCGAACAAGGCACAAAGGTACGCTTCAGTGGCTTCCTGTAAGGCGCCAATGGCCGAAGATTGGAAGCACAGGTCTGTCTTGAAGTCTTGCGCGATTTCTCGAACTAGTCGTTGGAGAGGCAATCTGCGAATGAGGACTTCTGTCGTCCTCTGCGCACACATACTGCATCAGCACGTGCTTGCACAAGAGCTATTTGCGGATGTACCTGGTAGGGTCGAATCTCGCGAAGCGCCACGGTTCCCGGCCTATATCTTATCGGCCTTTTCACTGGATCGAGCCCGAGTCAGTGGCTCAACGTTTCAGAAGTCGCGATTGTCTGTCCGGTAGAAGTGGAGAGAACGTCTTTCGTTTCGTATGGCACAGCATCGCCAGAAGGTCGGTCTGTTGCAGTACCGAGGCTGTGACAATGCTAGCTCAGGTTGGTGACAGCGTGCAGGAGGAGGCCTATAAGAAGCCTCTGGAAGTCATCGGAGAACGCTTTGCAGCGTGGTATGGCAACGCTTGGTAGACGAAGTGCTTAGAGCCCATCAGAGGTCGTGGGTGCGCGTCAAAGTCCAACAGCTGCTTCAGGTGGCATCGCTGGGTTGCGAGACCTGTGGACTGGCTCTATGTCTGATGATAGCGTGCCGATGAAGAATATCGATCCTTTCCTGGGGACATTTGATTCCCCACCACTCCTAACAGCGACCAGTTCTGCGGCGTCGGCTTATGGTGGCAGGCAGGGGCGACACAACCTGCGGTCAGCTGCGGTTTCTCGTGGTACCTTCACGACGTACAGCACCCACTTCTGGTGGACGGCATGCCGTGTTCCTTTGATTGGAACACGATGTCTAGACCTGTCAACCGCTTCCCAAGGAAGCGTGTGGCATAAAGCTGGTGAGTGGAGTCACGTCCGGTAGGGTAGCTCAGGTGGACCACTTCATGGGAAAAGTGCATCAACGAAAACGGCTTGGACTTTCTCCTGGCACTCTTGTGGAGGTCAGCAACAACATCTGGGAGCCATGTTCGGGATCTCTGTCAGCAGAGCACTATGCCATAGCTTCTGGTGGGATTACGGACCATGGACCATGGACCACCATGCTGTGGGTACAGCCTCGGATTCTGGTGGGTCATGGCCTCATGTCCGTGGCTGGTGCTGGCGTGTTTCAGGAGCTTGTGGCACGCTGTGGCCGGTCTCGTAGCCGTTCCGCTGATGCCATGAGACCTTCCCGGTGGCTAGCAGGTTTTCACATCATCAACCCTGGCCATACAGGACTGATCCCTTGGTGTCCCAAGCACTCCGAAACGATCCCTTCAGGCTGACGGCTGTTTGCGCGCCGACTTGAGAGCCTTGATCCGGTTTCCGTACGGTCTCGTGAGCCCACGAGGCAGACTCGACGGGCGCGGGCTGAGGTCAGTGGTTTGATCCACAATACGGCACACACAGTAGTTGGCCTCCTGGCGCGTAGGGCAAACCCGCTTAGAGCCTATTGTTCGGCGCCGACGGACGTCAGCTTGGAGCCATCCTCGAGCTGTCATTGACAGACCGGCACTCTGAGCTGTCCTCTTATGTAGCTGACCAAGGTGAGAGGGACAGATCATGATGACCTTCAGCAATCTCAAGCTCGAAAGATCGTAGTGCTCAAGGTCATGACACCGGAGGAGCCAGACAGGCAAGAAAAGCATAAGCGCGGACGCAGAGACAAGTTCCTGGCTGAGTCGTCCGCTTAACCTGGTGAGACGAAGCGAGAGGGAGCGACATGGTCCGACCAGAAATAAGGCCACGTGTACTGCATGGCAGCCAATCAGGTCTGGATGGGACGCGCAACCGAGGCTGAGCCAGCCTGGCCAGTTCTGGTCACTGCAACCTCGAGATCTAGCATCTCTCCCGTTCGCATCTGGCTCCCGCGCGACAAGTACTGGTGTGGTTTAGATTGTGCGGCTAGGCTGGTGACGTCTCGCACTGCTCTCACAGTAAAGGTCCCATGAGCGGCCGCGAGACTGGTCGCAGCGGGTTACAATGGTTTCACAGCATCAGGGACATGGTCCATTGGAGATCGATGTTACACCCACAGCATGATGCTCCACTCCCCCATCAGAAGCCATGGTATGGTGCTCTGTTGACGGAGACCCTGAATGTGCCCACCAGATGCTGTTGCTGCACATCGGCAGATTGCCAGGAGGAGGCTGTCCTTATGCAGCTCATAATGCACTTTTCTCATCTCCACCAGAGCCGGTTGCTGCACAGGGTCAGATGCCACCAAAATCAGTGTTGTATGCAGACCTTCATACCCCATGCTTTCTTGCGAAGTTCCAACCAAAAGGAAACAGCATTCTACCCACCAGAAGTGGGTGCTGTGCGTTGTGAGGGTACTACGAACAACCGCAGCGGGCTGCAGTTTGCATCGCCTCAACCTGCCAGCATAATTGGTGGTCGCTGCCATCGACGGCCGCATCCGCGGAGACTCATGTTCTGGGTACCGTCGCACCACGGCCAGAGCGGTGTTTTTGATCTATCACCGTCCTGGTCGGATCAACCAGGACAAGAGAGACTCTCCTCCTTCCCCAACTCATCCCGGACACGAGGGCAACAACGTCACCGAGAGTCATGAGGAAAGTGTGCGTTCTCGGGATATGTCTCCCCGTGGTGACATCGCTCCGCACGCCGGGCAACATCACCTTCTGCAACGAGGCCGACGGCGGTCCGCCATGTGTCACCGAAGACCTCGTGTGGGAGACGGGGTGTCGCACGATCCCGGACTCGAATGCCAAAGGCGACGTCGGCAGCAGTATCAAGGTCGGCTCTTCCCCCTTCCAGATGTCTCCACTCCAGATGCCCCCCCTCCAGATGCACGATCCGGATGCTAATGAAGGGGTCCAACAGCTCGTCGGCGACAGTGTGTGCACGGTCTTTTTCGCAGAGAACTGTGGTCGCGGCGATCAGGACGACTGGACCAAGTTCGGGAGTGGGGGGTATTGGACCGTTCCGGATGATATCAGCAGGATCTACCGCTCCTACCTATGTGAGGAAGCGCTTTGCTCCGTCGTCACCGACATGGGCGGGATCGATCCCAGCTTGTGTGAGAAGGAGCCCTAAACGAGGAGGCTGGTCTGTCATGGCCCAGAAGTGGAATATGCGTGGAGGACCGATGGACACTCTCTACATTCTCTAGGTTCTCTCCATTCTGACAAGCAAGGCAGACCCTGGCATAGCGCTGTATGATCTACTGTGTGTTAAATCAGGATCCATGACCTGGCATTACTCGATGCCCTTCGAGCTGAGCATGTCGCAATTTCTCTTTGGATATTGCCGTTCGTGATCATCAAGCCCCAGTCTCGCGATGGGCCAGTCGCCGATAGCGCTTATCCTTGAATGTAACAACTGCTGTGCACTACTCAAGACTCGTTCGAGGTCACAAGAGGTCGGTGGTATGGAGAGGAGGTCGAAAGCTATGGATTTGAGTTGAGGATACTCCTCATCCCAACACTTAGTTCGTGACGTGACGGATTTCATGTTGGGAAGGCATCGCTGGGACTATCAAGCACCATGTTCTAGTTTGGAAGAGATACTGTACATTGTTTCCCAACTACGATTCTGTCCTAATTATATCTTGGCAAAAGCGGCTGCTGAACAAACCTGGAACGCTTGCCAAAGGACTGCACATCGGAAACGATACCTTGTCTGCGTGCGCCGCATTGAAGAACAAGGAAACTCCTCAGCCATGTCTGCATGATGCACTTTGTGAATCAGCTGCAGCTTGGATGCCGTATGCTCATCCAAGCCCTTTACGCTCTTCGTGAGCGGTTGATACAACTCCGTGACTCCATCTCTTCTTCAATCAGATCCTGCAAATGAAATGTAAGATGACAAAGCTGACGTTGACCCGGGACTGACTCTCATGAAATAGTGTAGTGGCCGTCACTCATTGATACTAGCTTGTGAAAGCTTTGGGAGTATTTGTGGAACGCTCAGATGACCAGACCCTGTAGGATTGCATATGCAAGTAGCGAAACGGTTGCAGTCAACCGTTGCTCTTGTACCAGTCGCTACGCTTATTAGAGCGGAAACGGCGTGTCTCTCATAGCTCTTGTCGCCGTACGAGGGCCGGAAAATGTATGGATAGGATTAGCGATGACATGAGAAGCTCGAATTCGCGCTGCTCGAGTAGAATGTAGTGACGTTTCTGTGGGGAAACAGCTCGTTTTGTACATGGCGGAGGATTTGGGCGTCTTTGCCAAGTGCTAGGGAGATGCTCGCTTTGTCGTCCAAGAACCTGATGGTGCGGGTCAGAAGTTCGCGAAGCTCCTCTTCCGACACGAGCGATCGCAGTCGTGGGTCCGGCGAGTTGAATGTCGCAGCAAGGACGAGGACATTGCCAAACTGTCTAGTCACGTCAGTGCATGTTCAAAGATTGACCGATGTTGAACTTACGCGTGAGCCGTGCCCAGGATATTGGTTATCACCAGGCGCCCCGGAACTTTGTCGAAGGCAGTCGTACTCTTGATGGCGGCATCAATGCATTGTGTGCAGGCATCCAGGATCCATGGTTCTAAGGGCTGCTCAGCCGCTTGCGCAGAGGGGCGTGTTTCACCAACTTTTCGGCTTGAAGGAGGTTCGCCATGATAGAGCATTGGGGGAGATGTGTATTCAGGCTGAGCACCGCCGCCAATCGGCGACTCTGAGGTTTGGCTCATCGGGGTTCCAGAACCGGCCAGGTTCAAAGCATACTGTAAGGCTGGACGGTTGATGAGATACTTCGCCCCATAGTACTTGCCTCGCATCCTGGCTAGGTTGATATCGGTACTCTCGAACTTATCCTCTTCCCAGTCCCAATCCAACCTTTCTCTCATCAACTCCCGCCAACTCGCTAGACTTTCTGTAATTGTCGATATTATCGCCTTCGATGGCTTCTCGGATTCCCGCGAAGAATTGTAGATGTGGTCGACCGCATCATTGATTGTTCTTCGAAGCTGAATTTGGTTCGAATAGTGGTCGGCTGTGGGATCTTTGGTGCCAGGCACGTATCCCTTTGCCTCAGGGTCCGCAACTGTCAAATCATCCGGGATTTCAAAAGCCATGTCACCTTCTGTCGCGACAATTCCGCTGGGGGGAAGATCGATTTCTGCGAGAATGTCGCTTTCCAGCTGCAAACAACTCCAGAAAGCAAAATTGATCAAATTGCGCCTTTCGCGTGACATTTTCTTCTCTTTGAATTCCGAAGACTCGATCAAGATCATACAGGCTCGGCATGCATTGGCAATGTACCAATGACTGGGAATAACACGTGCAAGCTGGCCCATGTACAACCCTGCTAGTAGATTAGCTTGTACATGCGATACATCGACCCCACCGGGTAGTTCGCCCAAGATGTTGGCAGCCTTAGCAAAATAGGCCAGACCTGGAATGACGTCGATGTTCTTGCCATGGAGATTCGAGCCAGCAAGGCCCATGGGCAACCCGTTAATATGCGGTGTAGACGGTGACTGAGGTGCAGATGAGGGCGGTCGTCCAAGGGTAGGCAAATCGCTGTATCCCAATTGTGGCTGTGGAACCGTTGTCTTCACATTGGACGCAATGGACGAGCTTTTGGGCGGTCCAGGGAGTGGCTTGTCGTAGGCACAAATTTGGCCGAGAGCCATCACTAGCAAGACGATGGCATTTGAGACAGAGTGCTCAATCGGTGGGTTGCTGCGTATGCGTTGCCGCACACTGTTGTAATGAGGAATTGTATGCAGGTCGCCTGTGGTTGAATGTGGCGACTGGCTCGATTCGCGTTTTCGCTTCCTGCCGACACCCACACTTTGTGCCAAGGGATTTGCGTTATTGTCATCGTCCCAGCTATACTTCTTTTTGAACACGTTCACCATCTTTCGCAGGACCTTCTTGTCGAGAAAAGGGTGCAGGATGTACATGCGACCGAGGTAGCTCTTCACGTAGGTGTCGACGGCTTCCTTGTCGAGCAGCAGCTCACCGTTCGCGGTAACTCCGCCCGGACGATCGTATATTGCGCGTTGATTGTCTTCTCCGTGTGGCAACGGTCCTGTGCCCCACACGCCGCTCGGTGACAAAGTCGAGGCCTCTTCATCCATCCGACCAGAAGAACTACTAGCAGCGGCACTGGCCACGACGCCTTCGTGGCCATCACCTTTGTCGTCTCCTTCACCACAACCGTAGAGTCGCAGCAGACCTCGTTCCGCCTCGCCCTCCAGCACGTAGGATGCAAGTATGTCTTTGGGTACCAACTCGCTTATCGCAGGCCATTCAAGAAGAGCCGAGGCACTCACACGCTTTCTCTTCTTCTTCTCATTTGAGCTCGAGCCCTCTGTATTATGTGCCTGGTCTACAGCAAACCTTGAATTTTGAATAAAGCCCGCAGTGATCGTTTCATGGCCTCTGAAGTGCACTGAATGGTCAGAACTTGCCTCTTCCTTCGTGTGCGGTCGCGATGCTGTCTTTGACATTGGCACGCTGCCTGGGCCTTTGGTTTCTACAGTTCGCCTGTCTACCAGAGACTGAACAGTGTTGAGTAGAATGTTCAGTTTGTCATCGACGGACTTGATATGGCTGTCAAGTCTGTCATTAAGTTGACCCACTTTCTCACTCATCTGCAACATCTGTCTCTCCGATTTCTGGGGCGGCACATCTCGATACGTGCACGACAATTCGTTCTCTCTGCAATGTGTACACTCTGGTCTCCCTTCATCGCACTTTGCTTTCCGCTGTCTACACGAATCGCAAGCTTGGGCGGCGCGCACAGGTTTGCGCCTCTGTTGCTGATACCAACCGCCAGGTGGAGGACCCCAGTCATGGGGTGTTGGAGGTGGTCCGGCAGAATGAAATGCCGGCAAATAGCCAGGCGCCGATCCTTGAGCTTGGGGCTGACCAGGCATCATCGCATGACTAGTTGTCTGTACGTACACTGCAGATTGCGGCGCATTTACAGGACTTTCTGAAGGAGCATGTGCGGGACGGTTGCCGTAGTGCTGGCGATAGTAATAGTTGTCTGGCGGAGGCGCACAATTGACAGCCTGAGAGTAGTGAGGGGGCGGTACACTGAAAGGTGATCTTGGCGGGCCAGAAGCGCTGTTCTGTCGGCTATAGGTGGGATCAAGTGTGTATGTCGGAGTCTGACTTGTTGGCGGCGGAGGGGGAGGAGAATTCGGGAGAGGAGGATAAGAAGGATGGTGAGGTGGAGGTGCGTCGGTGGGAGGCGATTTGTGGTCACTCGCATCGTGGTAAGGTAAGGGCGCTGGATCCCATGGTTGTGGCATCTGAGCACCCTGTGGAGTAGGATGATTGTAGTTGTGTAGCTGTAGTGCGTCGGCTGGCGGCATGTGCAGCGGTAGAGGCTGACCATATGCTACATGTCTTTCCCGCTTAAAACGGGGATCACCTGGTTCGTCCATACTGAGCGTACCATTCCTAGCCGACCATTTGAGGGGAAGTTCGGTAAAGGATAAGGTGCTTCATATGCTGCATGTCCGCTAAAACGTGATAAAGTGGCCTGGAATGGCAAAGGGCTCAGCGCAAGCCCGACTCTGCTCTGCTTCGCAAATGCACGGTGTAGCCAAGAAGTGGCTGATTAGGTTCGTTAACCGCGCCACGTCATGTTTGGCGGGTTCGCAAGTCTTACCACCATACACTTTGTACGTGTCTATATCGTTGCGTCCGATCACGATCAGAGGATGGTATATAAGCGTCTGCGGGATGGCAAGCTCTACAATACATCTCCTCGCATTGCGCAGCAGACACACTCGGCCCCACATGTCTTCGTAACATAAGCGTGTAGCCATTATAGGTGTGCCAACAGCAATCAGCATATCCTGTACCGTAGAATCATGCTGCTGCTGCAGATTGCAAGTCGAGACGAGTCATCAGCCCTTGCTCGCCTTCGTCCAGTCGCAACCCTGCCCCGAATCCATAAACGCGATCGTATCGCACGTTGAGCAATCAGCAGTCCAGCAAGATTACTGATGCTCATCAGTGTGGCAGGATGCTCTGGACCAGCACCTTCTTACTCATTTCCAATGTTTGTCGGTGCATTATCTCTGCCTCATCATCTTTGCCTTGCTCGTTCAGCACTACAAGGAGGGTTTTAGCAAATTACTATAACACTCCACGGGTTTCTTAGCGGAGACACAGAAGTGACTGATGTCCGAATTCTGTTTCAACTGTTCCCTGCCGTCTCAAGAGACTTCCTAACCATCTTCGTGCTCCATCGACTTCTGCGGCTCCAAATTTGATGAGGACGAAGCCACGGACATTAGCAGCAGTCCACGACAAGCCATCGCGGTCCTCGGCTGCCTTTCTTACTCTGGCTGTAGTCTCAGCATCGGTCATCCCTTGTTTCGAGTCCCAGGCCTTCGCGCCTATTCTCGGTTGAGCAGCAAACTCTTGCATAATGAATTCGCCCAATTTGTGGAACACGGGCCCATACGCAATCAAGGTTCCAAAGACGCCCATGTTGTTGGTCTTTTGTGCCAGACTCTCTCCAAGATTCTCCTCATGGAGCAGGACAGCATCGCGAAGGAGGAGTCGTCCTTGAGAGGATTCGTCAAAGTGTCTTACCTCGTTGCGTCCTTTCCAGCTCGACAAAGTCCAGCTTTCTCCCCGTGCACGGCGCCCTTCACTAACCCAATCAAGCATGAGCAAGCTGCTGGTGCCTGCAGGGTCAACGTAGAATGTCTGACGTTGTTCGTACATGCTCGCTTTAAATGGTTGTGTGGGGTCAGGAAGATAGCATAGTGAGGCACCTTTCCCAACCTTGACGTCGAGAACCTGCCGACTAACCTTGGCCACATCTAGTGGTTTGAAGATCTTTGTACTTCCTTGCGTGAGCAGTGCCAGACGAGTATGATCGTTGAGAGTCATCTTCAGGTTGATCTTGTCACCACCTACAAGTCCGCCTCCGTACGTCATGAGAAACACAAGTGTTACGTACTTCTCGGCTGGGCTCTTGTGAGGGGCTGGAGCTATCAGCTTCAAGGGATATCGATAGATAAAGGTGTTCAGAACTTGCTTCTTAGCAGGTAACAATGTCAAGATGATCTCTCCAAAGCCAGGTGTGGTCGCTGAGACCATGAAAGGCGAGTTCGGCATGGACATCGTTCAGCTTCGGCCAGATCTTGGCTGAAGATCCACAGAGAAAGAATAGCATCGGAAAACTTCAGGTGAAGAGCAGTGTCCTGTCGAGTCTCGTGAGTACCTACAATTTCAATACCTGGGCAACGTACCTCAGGCTACTACGTCATACCACAAACATTTTCTTAACATGGCATACATCTTGATACGATAGAAGGTAACTTTCAGTACTGATTTATGACTTGATAACAGTCTGCTGATGGCTCAATCAAGTATCGTACGGTATCATTCCGATCATGAAAAGTAACTTTGACACCATTTATCCCAGACTTTCATAGATCTGATCTACGATCCAGAACTCATTCTCTACCTTTACGCCCATCGATGATCCCTTCAAGACTTCCTAATAGTGAAGCCTGTTGTGGGCGATTCAATCTACAACGTGGCCTTTCTTCCGTAAATGCTGCTACGAGGCAGAATCCGGATCCACAGCTGGCCAATCGTATGGTGTCTACTCACTTTACTTTTGATATGTGTGACGGAGCGAAAAATACAGTGAGAGAGGGATATGGCTGAATATCTTTTTCCTAGTAGGCCTGGGCAACACCTCCTTGCACACCTCAACTTCCCAGTCATTCGATTATTTCTGTCGACCACCCGCAGTAGATACTAGCCTTGAGTGATAAGGGACCTGTCTGTGCAAACATAGCCGCCATCGGTGCATCCAGCACTGTCTTACAGAGACACTGGAGTTGCAGGGAAGGAGGGGAATCACCTATCAAAGAGGCAGCGCCGATACGTAGACACGGAAGTGATCTAATGCACAACCGAGAAACAAGACCAAGACGGGAAACGAGGACCTGAAATGGCAGGCCAGAGAAAACAAGAAACGAGAAGGGGCCTGGGGGACATAGTTATTTTTGGTAACACGAACGGCGACGAGTGGTGCAGAGCATATCAACGCTGGGTACAGCATTTTTGCCTCCATCGTGATGATGTCTTATTGCTTTCAACTTACCAGAGATGCAAAGCCGCAGCTCAGTAGACAAAATACGGATGTGTCAGTGGCAATGAAGACACTGCTTCAGCCTTGCACTCTTTGCCATCAGCCACGACAACCTGCATCGATCAAGCATTAGCTGAGTTCAGCTCGGGACCATACACAAGTTGCGTAGAAATGTGACGAGTCGACTTACATAAGTCTCAGGGTCGACCTTCATCTCTGGCATCTCCCCGTTGTACTTCATATCATGCTTCTTGATTGTACGGCAATTCTTGACCACCTCTATGCGCTTCTTCAAGTTGTATGACTCGATGGCACCGCTGTTGACTCCTGCTTTGGAAACGAATAGGACACTGGCAAACGGCAGTAAGGGCTGTGCATAAGGTCAGCCATCAAGTCCTGGTAGAAACTTAGAAGAAGAACTTACGGAGTACATAGGACGACAGATGATCGGTTGCACTGTAGTGATCCTGCTTGTGGTAAGCGACAAGCTCGGAAGTGGGGAAGTCTGCATTCCAGAACTCAAAAACTTACGACGCGTTTATGTCACCCTATAGTCTTCGTTAGCCACGATGTCATCATGATTATGGAGTTTGGTCTCATTTCTGTAGAACATACCATGAGCGCACAGGCAATCAAGCCGCTCTTCAGCACCTGAAATGGTTTGACGCCAAAGTTCCAAGGTTCCCAAATGACGAGATCCGCGAGCTTTCCTACTTCCACACTTCCTACAACATGACTGATACCTTGCGTGATAGCCGGATTGATCGTATACTTACTGATATATCTCTTCACACGATGGTTATCGGCACCGGTGCCTTTGTCGCCTTCCAGTTGACCACGCTGGAGCTTATTCTTATGCGCAGTGTGCCAAGTACGAAGGATCACTTCGCCGCACCTGCCCATAGCATGTGAGTCGGAAGACATCATACTGATAGCTCCTGTATCGTGTAGAATCTGCTATAGTAAGAAAGCTGTTCCAATACAATAAGGGTTGAGCTGGATTTTAGCTAGAGGTCTAGCTTTTAGGAATTCGTGTAAGGAAGACTTACATCTTCAGCCTCAATGGTTTCTGCTCGCACACGACTGTCCGCAAAAGAAACATCCTCTGGTATGTTTTTAGACAGATGATGGCAGGACATAACCATATCGATATGTTCTTCGACTGTATTGATTGTATAGGGCTTCGTTGGGGTGGTACTGCTCGGAAGGACGTTCGGGCATTGGACAAGTGAGATCATGTCCGGAGCATGACCACCACCAGCGCCCTCAATGTGGTAAGCATGGACCGTGCGATCCTTAAACGCTGCAGCTGTCCGCTCAACAAAACCTGACTCGTTAAGCGAGTCACAGTGGATGTTACACTGGATGTCATGCTCATCGCAGACTCTGCAGAGGTGTGTCAGTAGGTTCCATCACATGAGTATAGCAAATCCTACCGCAGACAAGCGTCTATAGAGGCCGGAGTGCACCCCCAGTCTTCATGTATCTTAAGACCGGCAGCTCCAGCGTTCACTTGGTCGTGCAGACCTCCTTCTGCACTGTCGCTGCCTTTACCTAGGATACCGAAATTCATCGGGAGATGGTCGCACGCTTGCATCATCTGTCGAATATGAGTCTTGCCTGGCGTGCAATTTGCCGCAACTGAGGCAGTGCTAAAGGCGAACGAATCAGTGATGATACATATAGTGATGTAGGACGAAAGCTTACCTAGGACCTGTCCCACCAGCGAACTGTGTTGTTATTCCTGTTGCCAATGCTTCTATTGCTTGCTGAGGAGCAGTCAAATGAACGTGTGTGTCAATACCCCCAGCGGTGATGATTTTTCCCTCGCCAGAGATGACATCTGTATTTGAGCCGATGATGAGTGACGGGCTCACGCCATCCATCACATCTGGGTTGCCGGCCTTACCTATCCCAACGATATAGCCTCCCTTAGTGCCGATATCAGCTTTCACAATACCATGCCAGTCAATGATCAGAGCATTAGTGATCACCATATCGAGACAGTCATCATCCTCTTGGCCAGTCTTGACACCGATGCCATCTCGGAGCATCTTGCCACCACCGAAAGTACATTCGTCGCCGTGTGAGGTGAAGTCTTTCTCGACTTTGACCCACAAATCGGTAGCTCCGAGACGAACAACGTCTCCCATGGTGGGACCATACATGGAGGCATAATCTGACCTTTCCATCTCGTACGGACCTATCTCTTCTTCTTCGTTGGTAGACTTTTCAGGTACATGCTGGAACCCTTGCTCCTCCATATTGCGGAGGATTTGGCTGACGCGGGATGGGTCAATGAGCCCACTAGCTATGCTGCTTCCTCCTGTGATGGTCCGGAGACCAGCGATCTCCACCAGGGTGACTGTTTTCATATCCCCCGGTTCGAAGCGTGCAGACATCCCCGAAGGGATATCTAGATGATAGCCATACGCACGAATCCGGTCGAACGACAACTGGGGATTGGCCTCAATGAATGAATAGTGAGACCCAACCTAGTAGTCGTATTCAGTCAGCTCTGGGATCTGTCATTGAATCGGGAACGATTCGAGGTTGCCAGAGGCTACATTACATACTTGGATAGCCCGATCTCCCTTATTGGTCACCTGAAGTCTGACTCTCCTTCTGGCTTTGTTGAGCGTTATTTTCCCTTTCGCCGGTATTACAGCTCCTGGCATCTTCGAGTCCTCGTATTCCGATTCGTCGCACTTGGGAAATGCTTCGTTCGATGGCACTGGAAGAAAGCTGGCATAAAGAGCCCTCTTCAAATCACCGTCTTCACTACTGATTGGCTGGTCAACCGTGACCAGGTGTGTCCCGGTTGGAAAGGTTCCCTCGATCTGCAGTGTTGTAAAGGTTGAAGTTACCGAGGGTAGGACGTGACGACGTCCGAGAATTTGTTTGCCGAGCGACATAAGTTGGTCAACTGTGTGGTTGCCATCGCGCATGAGCTGAAGATACCATTTAGCCAATCACAGTCTAACACAAAGGAGTATATCGTTTGGCAGACCTCGTGTAGGACATGAGATAACAAAGCCTGCACCACAGTTTTAGATACAGCTTGACCGAGCGAACACATTCATACCGTAGACTCCGCATGATTGAGCCTCACTCCTCTTGCGAGTCTTCGTTGAGCGAGGTCGCCAGTCTGAGAGATGACGAGCTTGTCTAACTATTGAAGGTTGTCAGCACAATCTAGCTTGCTTGCTTGAAAGGGCCCAAAAGGGTACCTCGCGAGGTAGCAGATGCATGCTGTGTCTATTAGTAAGAACGCCAATGCGGTCTCAAGCAGATGAGAAGTCGTAGAATAGAGGCAACCACCGGGATGTATTTCAGATAAATTGATCGAGTCAGCTGGTACGGAACTCAATGTTATGGAGGCGCGGGGCATAAAGCGTATTCTCCACTAGGTCGGCATTGTAGTGGTGATACTCTGTTAACAGCTTTGCCCTACTATTGACTACCAACAACGTGGACCTGACCAGCCTGTGTCTTTTTACAATTGCTCGATCTCTGTGGAGAAGCCTGTATCGTAGAGTTACCAACACTTCTCAGTTGCAATTCTCTGTACACTCAAATCCTGACAAAGTTTTAAGCATTGTAGCGAGATCGCATTTCATTGGTCAGACTATGCCGTTGTATCGGCCTAAGTTGCTGCCTGTGTTCCTTGGTCACATCCCGGTCAGGCAGCAGGGACGTTGACTGACCGCTTAAGCTGCCATAAATCGTGTCTGACAATTGGGGACATCTGATCCACCAAGGTGCGCTGGTGTAAAGCTTCTGCTTCCATACTCGCAGTCTTGTTTCCCTACTTTGACGTATGTGCACGTTGCCCTCAGCATCATAATCCGGTGATTCCGGAAGGCACTCACAAAGAGAATGAAGCTTCCGCTGCTCTAGCTAGGGGATATTCCTTCCACCTGTTCGTCTCCACCATCCATGTGTCAGATCGGGACAAATTGCTTTGCATCTAGAACCTACTGGAGACTCGTCCACTCTACGCAATGTCGTCCTTCTTACAGACACAGCTCCGGTATACGTCAAGGTCGACACATTTAAGCGGACATCTGCGGCTTGGAGAATTCAGGTCCATACGTCGTTACCTTGTGCACTTCGGTCTTCTGGTTGCCCCAGCCTCAGCAACCAGGGTTCAGACTCGAGAACACCACTTTCTTTCTCAATTTTTGGTCTACAGCTTCTTGTGAGCCTCGATTGCGACTCCGCACAGCTCTGCTTTGTCACAATCATGGCAACACACTCCCACGATGGTGGTCTCATGTCGCATGCAGCTCATGATCTCACAGCTGGTGCCGCAGATCACGGCCACACCCACGAGATCTACAATGGCCCTGGTTCGTATCTTGCTCGAGAGATGCCCTTGACCGATGGCCGCGACTTCAACGAGCGCGCATTCACAGTCGGCATCGGTGGTCCCGTCGGGTCAGGCAAGACAGCCCTCATGCTCGAGCTCTGCCTGGCACTTCGAGAACATTACAACATTGCAGCCGTCACCAACGACATCTTTACACGCGAAGACGCCGAGTTCCTGACCAAGAATGGAGCCCTGAGTCCTGAACGTATCGTTGCCATTGAGACCGGTGGATGTCCGCACGCCGCGGTCCGAGAGGATATCAGCGCAAACTTGCTAGCATTGCAGGAACTACATGCGAAGTTCCAGGCTGACCTGTTACTCATCGAGTCGGGCGGCGACAACTTGGCCGCCAATTACTCTCGAGAGTTGGCGGATTACATTGTCTATGTAATTGATGTAGCGGGTGGTGACAAGGTCCCGCGAAAAGGCGGCCCCGGCATTACGGGTTCGGATCTTCTGGTAATCAACAAGTGCGATCTGGCGGATGCGGTTGGCGCTGACGTGGATCTGATGGAACGAGAGGCGAGGAGTATAAGGGAAGAAGGACCGACTCTCAGGTCCGTGGTGAAGAATAGGGTTGGTGTGAAGGAAACTGTGGACTTGATCTTGTCCGCTTGGAAGAGCACGCGAGGCTGTGAGATCAGTCGAAAAAGGTGGGAGCAGGGGGTGGCAAGGGGCAGTGGCCCACAGCCAGAGGTGATGAGAAAAGCGGCCAGGACGAGGGCAAATGTATAGACACAAGAACGTATATACAACACCATAAGAATAGCAGAAGCCTTGTCCGACAAGCTCTTACTTGGGCTGACACAGTGTTTGGAAATATCACTACGTATTCAATCTTGTCTCACTTCTTTTCCCCTCCCTTTCTCTGTGCACGGACATCACACTTAAAAGTTTAACATTGACCACTTCACACTTCAGGGAGACATGCATATGTCTTCTAAAAAGAACTCGACGTAGACTGTGACCTCATATGGGCATTGTCATCATTGTTTTTATCATTGGTCATGGATCAGACAAAATGTTGCTCTGAAAGCTTCTTTGCATTTGTCCTGCCGGTGCGTACCAGTCCTTCATCGTCAAGTGGGAAAAAATGACCAAAATTATGGGATCTTGGTCTATTTGAATAGCGAAAGTCGTTGCTTACATGTTGGCTCCGACCACTGGGAAGTCATAGGACATGTTGGAGTCCATGTTCTCGAGAAAGTCGGGCGAATCCAGTTGCCGCGATTCATACGTGGGCACTTCTGATGTTAATGTAGATGATTGTCCCCTCCCGCGCTCATTACAACTGCATGTCTTCTTGTCATTGACCCCCACCAGGTGTGGGAGCCAGACGAAGAGGTACACAACGTTCAAACTGGTACAGCACAAGCTCAACAAAATGAATGGTCCTAACGGCCGAGACCTGAAATCGGAAAGGACCAAGAAGTTGTTTCTCAACGACAACAGATCAAGCATGCACACATAAGAGTGGCGGTGACATTTCTGTTAGTAGGTCCAGACAAGATAGAACCTGCTCTTCGTGCCACCTCAAAATTCTGCATCCGCCCAGTCTTGGAGTCTCTCGCGCGTCCAGTACTGTCGTAGCTTCCGTGGCCTCTCCTCATGTCTTGTTGGTTTTCGACCAGCATCAGACCAACGATTTTGAATGTCGCACTTAGCATGAAAATCGCTGCGTTCAATGTTTCTAGATCGCAAACCGTAGTGGGCCGACCTTCCGGAGTGCACACGTGCATTGTCTCGTGTAAAGCATGCATCTCCTGGCTATTTGGAACGTGTTGCGGGTGGAGGGGTTGTCGTACAAACAGATGTGTGGCTTTCCCATGCCGACAGATATAACCGCTGACACCAAAGGCAGCCGACAGGTGAATGTCACAAGCTACCAAAAAGGGCTCAAGTCGGTCCGATAGCACAGGTTTGAGGTTGTGTAAGAACGTGCAGACGACGTAGAAAGCGGCGAACCCCGATAAGGCACCGACCGCAGTGGTGCTACGAGGTGGTTCGAAGCAGTTAGAAGCTTGCGACGCAGGATGGCCGAAGGCGTCGTCGACAATGAAAGCAGAGGAGTGGAATAGTATGAGCTGACAAATGAGGTGCGAAACGCGTCGCACACTTGGAGCGAATGCCATCTCGTGAGCCAAGCCGACTTCTCACTTCCCAAGCGTTTATAGTGCAATCGACAGTCGTGTTCCCTGGAATTCGTGACGGATTCTCAAACATGTTTGAATGTCGTACTGCTGAAAAGCTAACGATACATAATTTGGGCGTCCTTTGACCTCAATGCCCAGGCGGCGTTCGCTTCTCGCAAATATCTGTGTCATGGCTAGCTTCTTCGGGGAATGTAAAAGGCGTACCCGGGACAAGAGCCTGGTAAACCAGACTCGTAAAAATATGAACCAGTTAGAAGATATTATCCTTTCTACTGCATGGAGTCTTGCCAAGTTTGGGAACCAAGGAGGCAGAAGTGCCTCACAAGGTTTGCTGGCACGTCTAAGCATTGTTACTCTTACATGGTATAAGATGTACTTCAATTAATCAGGGTCGTCGAGCGAGCAAGATCTCAGCTCTGAACTGCAAAGTTGGTTTCTGTTACATAATGTGGGCTTTTATATTTCTGTCCGATGATTCGGTTGGTGAATATTCCCGCATCGTGGGTACGTAATACTGGCCCATCTCTAGTAAGTGCCCAGATCAGATTTTCTGGTTCTCCGCCAAGTTGTCAAGAGCGTGCACTTGACCCTGACCTTGACCCTATCCTGTTCCAAACATCCGAGCGGGTCATGTTGTAAGTCAGGTTCGAAGACCCTTTACCCTGTCCCGGACCAAGCAGCTACCGCCTGCAACGCTTCCGAACGGGAGATTGGAAGTTTATACACCACCTTGAAGATCAAATGGTGGAAATAGCCTAGTGTATGCATGCCCTGGGAATGAAAATGGCTACGTCGACAGAACCTGGCGAAATACATCAGTAAGTCGCATCGACAATGGCGCTTCCATACAAGGCTTCCAGCTGAACAACAGGCTAGCAGCCTCACCTCAACGTTGCGAAGACCCGAGTTTTGCCTCGTTACCGGCCCCGAGGGTCCTTGCCTCTGGCCATACGGTCCAGAGCAGCGACGCTTGACACTTGTTGACAACAGTTCGACAAGCACAACATCAGTGCATAACGCCTCATGTGTAAGACCTTGATCGTTCATGGCAGGTAGCTACCTAAGATGGTCAGTGTCTGTCGTAGACGTGCATATCGAAGTCAATATTGTTAGACGAAACAGCTGTTCAAAGAGCTAGACTGAAAAGGTGTGGGTTGCCCCATATCCCGAAGATGACTCACCGAAGCTTGCTGCTATCCTCCTGCCCGTTCTTTTTTCCCGGTTCATGAGCGTTAACGGCCAATGACCAAGCCTTACCCTTGCGCACCCCCCTGTTGGAAACTCACGGGACGATGTGTCCGTCCATACCTCATCAGCGCTAGATCCAGTCGGCGAGCTGGGGTTGCGAGTGACCCAGTATGAGCCATGCATGGGGAAACTGCCTCGTAAACGCGGGAGAATGTGCGCTTCTCTCTCTAGCCGAGCCCACCGTCTCGCTCTAGGCTTGGACGGAACGAAAAACACAACTGAAGGGCACCAATCTGACGCGTTTCAGGCGGATTTCCCCATTGGTGTCACTGGTAAGACCCTTGACAGCCACCAGCGCAACTACACCCCAACCGGGAGTACCACTGCCTAGCCAGACTTCTCATACTTTGATCCTCACTCGTACGGAGACTGATCTCACCCAATCTCGTACTGTTCTAAATTGAAGTTTCGAACGATTCACACAACGGCGATTATGGCTCGTGGTGAAGCACAACAGACAAGGATCTATTTTAAGGGCAAGGATGACGAGTTCGTGATCTTTGTCAATAACGCAGAAGCCGCGGAGAGGTGGAATTCAGACAAGAGTACCCCCCTGGTACAGGTCATGAAGACGTTCCAGATCTTTAAAACTCGAGAGTAAGCACTTATGTCGATCATTTAATTCTTACTTCCGCCAGAGGTAACATCTACCGTTTGCTCAAGCCCCCTTATATCATTGTCACTCCCATGCATATCTGAAAGACTAGCATGAATTGCTAACCTATCACGAGTTAGGCATGGCTCGCAAGGGGGACTCCTGGTTGCCTTAGAAAAAGGTGTTCTCAAAAACGCAAAAGTTTGTGGTCTTGTCTTCTCAATGGTCTCGGGAGTGGCGCAGACCTTTTGAAAGTAACCCTACTGATTTTTATCTCTTGTTCAGGATGCTGCGAGACAGGGTTCTACGAATGACAGCATTGGTGCACGCGCCGGGCACTAGGTTTTGACCACGAACAGCGAATGTAGGCTCTAGTGAGAACTGGTGAGTTGCTCAAGATCATATAGCTGGAGCTCGGGATCACCGAGGATGGAGACCACCATGGAGGGCGTCAGTGAAGGCTCTTTGCATATCGTTCCGGCGTGATGGTAGAGAAAGGAACCCTTACAAGAACTTGGCTCGTTACAAAGGCGAAGCAGTGCAGGTGTTTCGTAGTTGTGCCAAGCTGCGGCGAGTGAGTGAACGAGGCTCGTCAACCATGTGGAAGCTCCTTGCTGAATAGAGTGCCATTTAGTGGCGCTCTCACGTAATCATGGACAGCAGCGGAGGGCATCTGGTGGGATGGATGCTCCTTATTTGCACTTTCCTTATGAGTTGATATTAGAAACGCAAGCACGCGAAGTCAGTGTCTCAATCAAGTCCACTAGCATTGATGCTTTGAAACAGAAGCTTTTGCATCGTGATCCAGAAAGTTCTCCACGATCAACAGATGGTTCTCGCAGATTTCAGTCGTAGATTAAACAACATATATGCCGCGACCTTGCGACGCCTTCGAGACACTCAGTAGCCGGTGCTGGCTCAAGATCATTGTACCCGAGATTCCGTCTTTGACCAGCGTCGGCAAGAGCAGCGTCGTAAGCCGGAGGTTTTGGCGGCACGTGACTGTACAGTGGAGGTACTTCATCATCCCAGCTGATGCCCATACCGGCTCTATTCGTGACTAGGAGCGCAAAGTACATCGTGAGCAGTCGACTAGCTCCAGTTCGTGCCACTACCTTCGTCGTGTTGTTCACAATTTCTTCAGCCACAAAGAGCTCGATGACCAAATCGTGCTTGACTTCGAGGCAGGACCAAAGTTCACTGTCGCAGACAATCTGTTGTGATGCGCTCGTGATGAGTTGGGCTTCAAATTCCAACAAAATTTTGCCTCCCTCAATCTCAATGTCGTTCTTCCAACCTCTTTTTACCTTGCCGTTTCCGAGTTGTCGTGACTCGACGTACTGGATAGTTCTACCTTCGGACAACTTGCATTTGTGTTTTTCGCAAGGCTCGAACTTGACAATGCTGTGCTCATCAATCCGCCAGAACACCTTTTGGATGGACCACCTCAACTGTCGGTACTCGTTCCTTTCGGCTACGCCGCTGAGCAGCATTGAAACGGGGAATTTGCCGACAGGATGAACAACAGATGGGAGTGTCATCTGGCACATCATACCAGTAGGAGGAAAAGTTCGGATACTAATCTTATCAGGACCTGGAAGAATCGCTCTGGACACTTGTAGTGGATATGTTAAAGTGATGACCTGGTTCGTCGTGGTGCTCGCGTTGACCACGAGCGAATACGTCGAGGAGCCAAGCTGAGACTCTGTGGTGGTGGGGAAGCGTCCTTCCAGCAGGCAAGACCACGGAAATTGGTTTTCGTCACTTTCGCCATAGGAATTTGGCCTTGAGAGAAAGTTCCATTCTTCTAAAACATGATGTCTAACGACGCATTCGCTGCATGCTCTGAAAGCTCATATGTTCAGTTCAATCTTCATTTGCAAAACCATCTTGAGTGTGGTGAGCGTGACTTCACCCCAAAGGGCGTCCACATTGAAC